>NW_027490097.1:1696427-1857432 GCF_050948175.1 Xylocopa sonorina
TCGCGTTTTAAGAAGCATTAGAAATCTATTGCTACGATACGTTGACATCTGCAAACGCTATTTCCTTGCAAGGAAGTGTCGCATTTACATTCATTTGAATCGTAGACGAGGAATGCATAACATTTCGCAATGAATATAATATCTTATCATGAAACATGGATATGAGATGCAATATCTCGTTCTGAGAAGCATATGAACTCTATTGCTTCGATACGTAGACATCTGCAAACGCTATTTCCTTGCAAGGAAGTGTCGCATTTACATTCATTTGAAGTGTAGACGAGGAATACATACCACTTCGCAAATCATATTATATCTTACCATGAAACATAGAAATGAGATGCGATATCGCGTTTTAAGAAGCATTAGAACTCTATTGCTACGATAGGTAGACATCTGCAAACGCTATTTCCTTGCAAGGAAGTGTCGCATTCACATTCATTTGAAGTGTAGACGAGGAATACATAACACTTCGCAAATCATATTATACCTTACCATGAAACATAGAAATGAGATGCGATATCGCGTTTTAAGAATCATAAGAACTCTATTGCTACGATACGTACACATCTGCAAACGCTATTTCCTTGCAAGGAAGTGTCGCATTTACATTCATTTGAAGTGTAGACGATGAATACATGACACTTCGCAAATCATATTATATCTTACCATGAAACATAGAAATGAGATGCGATATCGCGTTTTAAGAAGCATTAGAAATCTATTGCTACGATACGTAGATATCTGCAAACGCTATTTCCTAGCGAGGAAGTGTCGCATTTACATTCATTTGAAGTGTAGACGAGGAATACATGACACTTCGCAAATCATATTATATCTTACCATGAAACATAGAATTGAGATGCGATATCGCGTTTTAAGAAGCATTAGACATCTATTGCTACGATACGTAGACATCTGCAAACGCTATTTCCTAGCGAGGAAGCATCGCATTCACATTCAATTGAAGTGTAGGCGAGGAATACATAACACTTCGCAAATCATGTTATATCTTACCATGAAACATAGAAATGAGATGCGATATCGAGTTTTAAGAATCATATGAACTCTATTGCTACGATACATAGACATCTGCAAACGCTATTTCCTTGCAAGGAAGTGTCGCATTTACCTTCATTTGAATCGTAGACGAGGAATGCATAACAATTCGCAATGAATATTATACCTTACCATGAAACATCGAAATGAGATGCGATATCGCGTTTTAAGAATCATAAGATCTCTATTGCTACGATACGTAGGCATCTGCAAACGCTATTTCCTTGCAAGGAAGTGTCGCATTTACATTCATTTGAATCGTAGACGAGGAATGCATAACACTTCGCAAATCATATTATATCTTACCATGAAACATAGAATTGAGATGCGATATCGCGTTTTAAGAAGCATTAGACATCTATTGCTACGATACGTAGACATCTGCAAACGCTATTTCCTAGCGAGGAAGCATCGCATTCACATTCATTTGAAGTGTAGACGAGGAATACATAACACTTCGCAAATCATGTTATATCTTACCATGAAACATAGAAATGAGATGCGATATCGAGTTTTAAGAATCATATGAACTCTATTGCTACGATACATAGACATCTGCAAACGCTATTTCCTTGCAAGGAAGTGTCGCATTTACCTTCATTTGAATCGTAGACGAGGAATGCATAACAATTCGCAATGAATATTATACCTTACCATGAAACATCGAAATGAGATGCGATATCGCGTTTTAAGAATCATAAGATCTCTATTGCTACGATACGTAGACATCTGCAAACGCTATTTCCTTGCAAGGAAGTGTCGCATTTACATTCATTTGAATCGTAGACGAGGAATGCATAACACTTCGCAATGAATATAATATCTTATCATGAAACATAGATATGAGATGCAATATCTCGTTTTAAGAAGCATTTGAACACTACTGCTTCGATACGTAGACATCTGCAAGCGCTATTTCCTTGCAAGGAAGTGTCGCATTTACATTCATTTGAAGTGTAGACGAGGAATACATGACACTTCGCAAATCATATTATATCTTACCATGAAACATAGAAATGAGATGCGATATCGCGTTTTAAGAAGCATTAGAAATCTATTGCTACGATACGTAGATATCTGCAAACGCTATTTCCTAGCGAGGAAGTGTCGCATTAACATTCATTTGAAGTGTAGACGAGGAATACATGACACTTCGCAAATCAAATTATATCTTACCATGAAACATAGAATTGAGATGCGATATCGCGTTTTAAGAAGCATTAGACATCTATTGCTACGATACGTAGACATCTGCAAACGCTATTTCCTAGCGAGGAAGCATCGCATTCACATTCAATTGAAGTGTAGGCGAGGAATACATAACACTTCGCAAATCATGTTATATCTTACCATGAAACATAGAAATGAGATGCGATATCGAGTTTTAAGAATCATATGAACTCTATTGCTACGACACATAGACATCTGCAAACGCTATTTCCTTGCAAGGAAGTGTCGCATTTACCTTCATTTGAATCGTAGACGAGGAATGCATAACAATTCGCAATGAATATTATACCTTACCATGAAACATCGAAATGAGATGCGATATCGCGTTTTAAGAATCATAAGATCTCTATTGCTACGATACGTAGGCATCTGCAAACGCTATTTCCTTGCAAGGAAGTGTCGCATTTACATTCATTTGAATCGTAGACGAGGAATGCATAACACTTCGCAAATCATATTATATCTTACCATGAAACATAGAATTGAGATGCGATATCGCGTTTTAAGAAGCATTAGACATCTATTGCTACGATACGTAGACATCTGCAAATGCTATTTCCTAGCGAGGAAGCATCGCATTCACATTCATTTGAAGTGTAGACGAGGAATACATAACACTTCGCAAATCATGTTATATCTTACCATGAAACATAGAAATGAGATGCGATATCGAGTTTTAAGAATCATATGAACTCTATTGCTACGATACATAGACATCTGCAAACGCTATTTCCTTGCAAGGAAGTGTCGCATTTACCTTCATTTGAATCGTAGACGAGGAATGCATAACAATTCGCAATGAATATTATACCTTACCATGAAACATCGAAATGAGATGCGATATCGCGTTTTAAGAATCATAAGATCTCTATTGCTACGATACGTAGACATCTGCAAACGCTATTTCCTTGCAAGGAAGTGTCGCATTTACATTCATTTGAATCGTAGACGAGGAATGCATAACACTTCGCAATGAATATAATATCTTATCATGAAACATAGATATGAGATGCAATATCTCGTTTTAAGAAGCATTTGAACACTACTGCTTCGATACGTAGACATCTGCAAGCGCTATTTCCTTGCAAGGAAGTGTCGCATTTACATTCATTTGAAGTGTAGACGAGGAATACATAACACTTCGCAAATCATATTATATCTTACCATGAAACATAGAATTGAGATGCGATATCGCGTTTTAAGAAGCATTAGACATCTATTGCTACGATACGTAGACATCTGCAAACGCTATTTCCTAGCGAGGAAGCATCGCATTCACATTCATTTGAAGTGTAGACGAGGAATACATAACACTTCGCAAATCATGTTATATCTTACCATGAAACATAGAAATGAGATGCGATATCGAGTTTTAAGAATCATATGAACTCTATTGCTACGATACATAGACATCTGCAAACGCTATTTCCTTGCAAGGAAGTGTCGCATTTACCTTCATTTGAATCGTAGACGAGGAATGCATAACAATTCGCAATGAATATTATACCTTACCATGAAACATCGAAATGAGATGCGATATCGCGTTTTAAGAACCATAAGATCTCTATTACTACGATACGTAGACATCTGCAAACGCTATTTCCTTGCAAGGAAGTATCGCATTTACATTCATTTGAATCGTAGACGAGGAATGCATAACACTTCGCAATGAATATAATATCTTATCATGGAACATAGATATGAGATGCAATATCTCGTTTTAAGAAGCATTTGAATTCTATTGCTTCGATACGTACACATCTGCAAGCGCTATTTCCTTGCAAGGAAGTGTCGCATTTACATTCATTTGAAGTGTAGGCGAGGTATACATGACACTTCGCAAATCATATTATATCTTACCATGAAACATAGAAATGAGATGCGATATCGCGTTTTAAGAAGCATTAGAACACTATTGCTACGATAGGCAGACATTTGCAAACGCTATTTCCTTGCAAGGAAGTGTCCATTTACATTCATTTGAAGTGCAGAGGGGGAATACATAACACATCGCAAGTCATATTACATCTTACCATGAAACATAGAAATGAGATGCGATATTCCGTTTTAAGAAGCATTAGAAAACTATTGCTACGAAACGCAGATATCTGCAAATGCTATTTCCTAGCGAGGAAGTGTCGCATGCACATTCATTTGAAGTGCAGACGAGGAATACATGACACTTCGCAAATCATGTTATATCTTACCATGAAACATAGAAATGAGTTGCGATATCGCGTTTTAAGAACCATATGAACTCTATTGCTACGATACGTAGACATCTGCAATCGCTACTACCTTCCAAGGAAGTGTCGCATTTACTTTCATTTGAATCGTAGACGAGGAATGCATAACACTTCGCATTGAATATTACATCTTACCATGAAACATAGAAATGAGATGCGATATCGCGCTTTAAGAAGCATTAGAAAGCTATTGCTACGATACGTAGACATCTGCAAATGCTATTTCTTTGGAAGGAAGTGTCGCATTTACATTGATTTGAAGTGTAGACGAGGAATACATAACACCTCGCAAAGCATATTATATCTTACCATGAAACATAGAAATGAGATGCGATATCGCGTTTTAAGAAGCATTAGAACACTATTGCTTCGATAGGTAGACATTTGCAAACGCAATTTCCTTGCAAGGAAGTGTCGCATTTACATTCATTTGAAGTGTAGAGGAGGAATACATAACACTTCGCAAATCATATTACATCTTACCATGAAACATAGAAATGAGATGCGATATCGCATTTTAAGAAGCATTAGAACTCTATTGCTACGATACGTAGACATCTGCAGACGCTATTTCCTAGCAAGGAAGTGTCGCATTTACATCCATTTGAAGTGTAGAGGAGGAATACATAACACTTCGCAAATCATATTACATCTTACCATGAAACATAGAAATGAGATGCGATATCGCGTTTTAAGAAGCATTAGAACTCTATTGCTACGATACCTAGACATCTGCAGACGCCATTTCCTAGCAAGGAAGTGTCGCATTTACATTCATTTGAAGTGTAGACGAGGAATACATGACACTTCGCAAATCGTATTATATCTTACCATGAAACACAGAAATGAAATGCGATATCGCGTTTTAAGAATCATAAGATCTCTATTGCTACGATACGTAGACATCTGCAAACGCGATTTCCTTGCAAGGAAGTGTCGCATTTGCATTCATTTGAATCCTAGACGAGGAATGCATAACACTTCGCAATGAATGTTATATCTTATCATGAAACATAGATATGAGGTGCTATATCTCGTTTTAAGAAGCATTTTAACTCTACTGCTACGATACCTAGACATCAGCAGACGCTATTTCCTAGCAAGGAAGTGCCGCATTTACATTCATTTGAAGTGTAGACGAGGAATACGTGACACTACGCAAATCATATTATATCTTACCATGAAACATAGAAATGAGATGCGATATCGCGTTTTAAGTATCATAAGAACTCCATTGCTACGATACGTAGACATCTGCAAACGCTATTTCCTTGGAAGGAAGTGTCGCATTTACATTCATTTGAATCGTAGACGAGGAATGCATAACACTACGCAATGAATATTATATCTTATGATGAAACATAGATATGAGATGCAATATCTCGTTTTAAGAAGGATTTGAACTCAAATTCTACGATACCTAGACATCTGCAGACGCCATTTCCTAGCAAGGAAGTGTCGCATTAACATTCATTTGAAGTGTAGACGAGGAATACATGACACTTCGCAAATCGTATTATATCTTACCATGAAACACAGAAATGAAATGCGATATCGCGTTATAAGAATCATAAGAACTCTATTGCTACGATACGTAGACACTGCAAACGCTATTTCCTTGCAAGAATGTGTCGCATTTACATTCATTTGAATCGTAGACGAGGAATGCATAACACTTCGCATTGAATATTACATCTTACCATGAAACATAGAAATGAGATGCGATATCGCGCTTTAAGAAGCATTAGAAAGCTATTGCTACGATACGTAGACATCTGCAAATGCTATTTCTTTGGAAGGAAGTGTCGCATTTACATTGATTTGAAGTGTAGACGAGGAATACATAACACCTCGCAAAGCATATTATATCTTACCATGAAACATAGAAATGAGATGCGATATCGCGTTTTAAGAAGCATTAGAACACTATTGCTTCGATAGGTAGACATTTGCAAACGCAATTTCCTTGCAAGGAAGTGTCGCATTTACATTCATTTGAAGTGTAGAGGAGGAATACATAACACTTCGCAAATCATATTACATCTTACCATGAAACATAGAAATGAGATGCGATATCGCATTTTAAGAAGCATTAGAACTCTATTGCTACGATACGTAGACATCTGCAGACGCTATTTCCTAGCAAGGAAGTGTCGCATTTACATCCATTTGAAGTGTAGAGGAGGAATACATAACACTTCGCAAATCATATTACATCTTACCATGAAACATAGAAATGAGATGCGATATCGCGTTTTAAGAAGCATTAGAACTCTATTGCTACGATACCTAGACATCTGCAGACGCCATTTCCTAGCAAGGAAGTGTCGCATTTACATTCATTTGAAGTGTAGACGAGGAATACATGACACTTCGCAAATCATATTATATCTTACCATGAAACATAGAAATGGGATGCGATATCGCGTTTTAAGAAGCATTAGAAAGCTATTGCTACGATACGTAGACAACTGCAAACGCTATTTCCTTGCAAGGAAGTGTCGCATTTACATTCATTTGAATCGTAGACGAGGAATGCACAACACTTCGCAATGAATATTATATCTTATCATGAACCATATATATGAGATGCAATATCTCTTTTTAAGAAGCATTTGAACTCCATTGCTACAATACCTAGACATCTGCAGACGCTATTTCTTTGCAAGGAAGTGTCGCATTTACATTCATTTGAAGTGTAGACGAGGAATACATAACACTTCGCAAATCATATTATATCATATCATGAAACGTAGATATGTGATGCAATATCTCGTTTTAAGAAGCATCTGAACTCTATTGCTTCGATACGTAGACATCTGCAACCGCTATTTCCTTGCAAGGAAGTGTCGCATTTACTTTCATTTGAAGTGTAGACGAGGAATACATAACACTTTGCAAATTATAAAATATCTTACCATGAAACATAGAAATGAGATGCGATATCGCGTTTTAGGAAGCATTAGAAATCTATTGAGACGATACGTTGACATCTGCAAACGCTATTTCTTTGCAAGGAAGTGTCGCATTTACATTCATTTGAAGTGTAGACGAGGAATACATGACACTTCGCAAATCGTATTATATCTTACCATGAAACACAGAAATGAAATGCGATATCGCGTTTTAAGAATCATAAGATCTCTATTGCTACGATACGTAGACATCTGCAAACGCGATTTCCTTGCAAGGAAGTGTCGCATTTGCATTCATTTGAATCCTAGACGAGGAATGCATAACACTTCGCAATGAATGTTATATCTTATCATGAAACATAGATATGAGGTGCTATATCTCGTTTTAAGAAGCATTTTAACTCTACTGCTACGATACCTAGACATCCGCAGACGCTATTTCCTAGCAAGGAAGTGCCACATTTACATTCATTTGAAGTGTAGACGAGGAATACGTGACACTACGCAAATCATATTATATCTTACCATGAAACATAGAAATGAGATGCGATATCGCGTTTTAAGTATCATAAGAACTCCATTGCTACGATACGTAGACATCTGCAAACGCTATTTCCTTGGAAGGAAGTGTCGCATTTACATTCATTTGAATCGTAGACGAGGAATGCATAACACTACGCAATGAATATTATATCTTATGATGAAACATAGATATGAGATGCAATATCTCGTTTTAAGAAGGATTTGAACTCAAATGCTACGATACCTAGACATCTGCAGACGCCATTTCCTAGCAAGGAAGTGTCGCATTAACATTCATTTGAAGTGTAGACGAGGAATACATGACACTTCGCTAATCGTATTATATCTTACCATGAAACACAGAAATGAAATGCGATATCGCGTTATAAGAATCATAAGAACTCTATTGCTACGATACGTAGACACTGCAAACGCTATTTCCTTGCAAGAATGTGTCGCATTTACATTCATTTGAATCGTAGACGAGGAATGCATGACAATTCGCAAATCATATTATATCTTACAATGAAAAATAGAAATGAGATGCGATATCGCGTTTTAAGAAGCATTAGAAATCTATTGTTACGATACGTAGACATCTGCAAACGCCATTTCTTTACAAGGAAGTGTCGCATTTACATTCATTTGAAGTGTAGACGAGGAATACATAACACTTTGCAAATTATAAAATATCTTACCATGAAACATAGAAATGAGATGCAATATCGCGCTTTAAGAATCATAAGAACTCTATTGCTACGATACGTAGACATCTGCAGACGCTATTTTCTTGCAAGGAAGTGTCGCATTTACATTCATTTGAAGTGTAGACGAGGAATACATGACACTTCGCAAATCATATTATATCTTACAATGAAACATAGAAATGAGATGCGATATCGCGTTTTAAGAAGCATTAGAAATCTATTGAGACGATACGTAGACATCTGCAAACGCTATTTCTTTGCAAGGAAGTGTCGCATTTACATTCATTTGAAGTGTGGACGAGGAATACATAACACTTCGCAAATCATATTATATCTTACCATGAAACATAGAGATGAGATGTGATATCGCGTTTTAAGAATCATAAGAACTCCATTGCTACGATACGTAGACATCAGCAAACGCTATTTCCTTGCAAGGAAGTGTCGCATTTACATTCATTTGAAGTGTAGACGAGGAATACATGACACTTCGCAAATCATATTATATCTTACCATGAAACATAGAAATGAGATGCGATATCGCGTTTTAAGAATCATAAGAACTCTATTGCTACGATACGTAGACATCTGCAGACGCTATTTCCTAGCATGGAAGTGTCGCATTTACATTCACTTGAAGTGTAGACGAGGAATACATGACACTTCGCAATGAATATTATATCTTATCATGAAACATAGATATGAGGTGCTATATCTCGTTTTAAGATGCATTTTAACTCTATTGCTACGATACCTAGACATCTGCAGACGCTATTTCTTTGCAAGGAAGTGTCGCATTTACATTCATTTGAAGTGTAGACGAGGAATACATAACACTTTGCAAATTATAAAATATCTTACCATGAAACATAGAAATGAGATGCAATATCGCGTTTTAAGAAGCATTAGAACACTATTGCTACGATACCTAGACATCTGCAGACGCTATTTCCTAGCATGGAAGTGTCGCATTTACATTCATTTGAAGTGTAGACGAGGAATACATGACACTTCGCAAATCATATTATATCTTACAATGAAACATAGAAATGAGATGCGATATCGCGTTTTAAGAAGCATTAGAAATCTATTGAGACGATACGTAGACATCTGCAAACGCTATTTCTTTGCAAGGAAGTGTCGCATTTACATTCATTTGAAGCGTAGACGAGGAATACATAACACTTTGCAAATTATAAAATATCTTACCACGAAACATAGAAATGAGGTGCAATATCGCGTTTTAAGAATCATAGGAACTCTATTGCTACGATACGTAGACATCTGCAGACGCTATTTTCTTGCAAGGAAGTGTCGCATTTACATTCATTTGAAGTGTAGACGAGGAATACATGACACTTCGCAAATTATAAAATATCCTACCATGAAACACAGAAATGAAATGCGATATCGCGTTTTAAGAATCATAAGAACTCTATTGCTACGATACGTAGGCATCTGCAAACGCTATTTCCTTGCAAGGAAGTGTCGCATTTACATTCATTTGAATCGTAGACGAGGAATGCATAACACTTCGCAATGAATGTTATATCTTATCATGAAACATAGATATGAGGTGCCATATCTCGTTTTAAGAAGCATTTTAACTCTATTGCTACGATACCTAGACATCAGCAGACGCTATTTCCTAGCAAGGAAGTGCCGCATTTACATTCATTTGAAGTGTAGACGAGGAATACGTGACACTACGCAAATCATATTATATCTTACCATGAAACATAGAAATGAGATGCGATATCGCGTTTTAAGTATCATAAGAACTCCATTGCTACGATACGTAGACATCTGCAAACGCTATTTCCTTGGAAGGAAGTGTCGCATTTACATTCATTTGAATCGTAGACGAGGAATGCATAACACTACGCAATGAATATTATATCTTATGATGAAACATAGATATGAGATGCAATATCTCGTTTTAAGAAGGATTAGAACTCAAATGCTACGATACCTAGACATCTGCAGACGCCATTTCCTAGCAAGGAAGTGTCGCATTTACATTCATTTGAAGTGTAGACGAGGAATACATGACACTTCACAAATCGTATTATATCTTACCATGAAACACAGAAATGAAATGCGATATCGCGTTATAAGAATCATAAGAACTATATTGCTACGATACGTAGACACTGCAAACGCTATTTCCTTGCAAGAATGTGTCGCATTTACATTCATTTGAATCGTAGACGAGGAATGCATGACAATTCGCAAATCATATTATATCTTACAATGAAAAATAGAAATGAGATGCGATATCGCGTTTTAAGAAGCATTAGAAATCTATTGTTACGATACGTAGACATCTGCAAACGCCATTTCTTTGCAAGGAAGTGTCGCATTTACATTCATTTGAAGTGTAGACGAGGAATACATGACACTTCGCAAATCGTATTATATCTTACCATGAAACACAGAAATGAAATGCGATATCGCGTTTTAAGAATCATAAGATCTCTATTGCTACGATACGTAGACATCTGCAAACGCGATTTCCTTGCAAGGAAGTGTCGCATTTGCATTCATTTGAATCCTAGACGAGGAATGCATAACACTTCGCAATGAATGTTATATCTTATCATGAAACATAGATATGAGGTGCTATATCTCGTTTTAAGAAGCATTTTAACTCTACTGCTACGATACCTAGACATCCGCAGACGATATTTCCTAGCAAGGAAGTGCCGCATTTACATTCATTTGAAGTGTAGACGAGGAATACGTGACACTACGCAAATCATATTATATCTTACCATGAAACATAGAAATGAGATGCGATATCGCGTTTTAAGTATCATAAGAACTCCATTGCTACGATACGTAGACATCTGCAAACGCTATTTCCTTGGAAGGAAGTGTCGCATTTACATTCATTTGAATCGTAGACGAGGAATGCATAACACTACGCAATGAATATTATATCTTATGATGAAACATAGATATGAGATGCAATATCTCGTTTTAAGAAGGATTTGAACTCAAATGCTACGATACCTAGACATCTGCAGACGCCATTTCCTAGCAAGGAAGTGTCGCATTAACATTCATTTGAAGTGTAGACGAGGAATACATGACACTTCGCTAATCGTATTATATCTTACCATGAAACACAGAAATGAAATGCGATATCGCGTTATAAGAATCATAAGAACTCTATTGCTACGATACGTAGACACTGCAAACGCTATTTCCTTGCAAGAATGTGTCGCATTTACATTCATTTGAATCGTAGACGAGGAATGCATGACAATTCGCAAATCATATTATATCTTACAATGAAAAATAGAAATGAGATGCGATATCGCGTTTTAAGAAGCATTAGAAATCTATTGTTACGATACGTAGACATCTGCAAACGCCATTTCTTTGCAAGGAAGTGTCGCATTTACATTCATTTGAAGTGTAGACGAGGAATACATAACACTTTGCAAATTATAAAATATGTTACCATGAAACATAGAAATGAGATGCAATATCGCGTTTTAAGAATCATAAGAACTCTATTGCTACGATACGTAGACATCTGCAGACGCTATTTTCTTGCAAGGAAGTGTCGCATTTACATTCATTTGAAGTGTAGACGAGGAATACATGACACTTCGCAAATCATATTATATCTTACAATGAAACATAGAAATGAGATGCGATATCGCGTTTTAAGAAGCATTAGAAATCTATTGAGACGATACGTAGACATCTGCAAACGCTATTTCTTTGCAAGGAAGTGTCGCATTTACATTCATTTGAAGTGTGGACGAGGAATACATAACACTTCGCAAATCATATTATATCTTACCATGAAACATAGAGATGAGATGTGATATCGCGTTTTAAGAATCATAAGAACTCCATTGCTACGATACGTAGACATCAGCAAACGCTATTTCCTTGCAAGGAAGTGTCGCATTTACATTCATTTGAAGTGTAGACGAGGAATACATGACACTTCGCAAATCATATTATATCTTACCATGAAACATAGAAATGAGATGCGATATCGCGTTTTAAGAATCATAAGAACTCTATTGCTACGATACGTAGACATCTGCAGACGCTATTTCCTAGCATGGAAGTGTCGCATTTACATTCACTTGAAGTGTAGACGAGGAATACATGACACTTCGCAATGAATATTATATCTTATCATGAAACATAGATATGAGGTGCTATATCTCGTTTTAAGATGCATTTTAACTCTATTGCTACGATACCTAGACATCTGCAGACGCTATTTCTTTGCAAGGAAGTGTCGCATTTACATTCATTTGAAGTGTAGACGAGGAATACATAACACTTTGCAAATTATAAAATATCTTACCATGAAACATAGAAATGAGATGCAATATCGCGTTTTAAGAAGCATTAGAACACTATTGCTACGATACCTAGACATCTGCAGACGCTATTTCCTAGCATGGAAGTGTCGCATTTACATTCATTTGAAGTGTAGACGAGGAATACATGACACTTCGCAAATCATATTATATCTTACAATGAAACATAGAAATGAGATGCGATATCGCGTTTTAAGAAGCATTAGAAATCTATTGAGACGATACGTAGACATCTGCAAACGCTATTTCTTTGCAAGGAAGTGTCGCATTTACATTCATTTGAAGCGTAGACGAGGAATACATAACACTTTGCAAATTATAAAATATCTTACCACGAAACATAGAAATGAGATGCAATATCGCGTTTTAAGAATCATAGGAACTCTATTGCTACGATACGTAGACATCTGCAGACGCTATTTTCTTGCAAGGAAGTGTCGCATTTACATTCATTTGAAGTGTAGACGAGGAATACATGACACTTCGCAAATTATAAAATATCCTACCATGAAACACAGAAATGAAATGCGATATCGCGTTTTAAGAATCATAAGAACTCTATTGCTACGATACGTAGGCATCTGCAAACGCTATTTCCTTGCAAGGAAGTGTCGCATTTACATTCATTTGAATCGTAGACGAGGAATGCATAACACTTCGCAATGAATGTTATATCTTATCATGAAACATAGATATGAGGTGCCATATCTCGTTTTAAGAAGCATTTTAACTCTATTGCTACGATACCTAGACATCAGCAGACGCTATTTCCTAGCAAGGAAGTGCCGCATTTACATTCATTTGAAGTGTAGACGAGGAATACGTGACACTACGCAAATCATATTATATCTTACCATGAAACATAGAAATGAGATGCGATATCGCGTTTTAAGTATCATAAGAACTCCATTGCTACGATACGTAGACATCTGCAAACGCTATTTCCTTGGAAGGAAGTGTCGCTTTTACATTCATTTGAATCGTAGACGAGGAATGCATAACACTACGCAATGAATATTATATCTTATGATGAAACATAGATATGAGATGCAATATCTCGTTTTAAGAAGGATTTGAACTCAAATGCTACGATACCTAGACATCTGCAGACGCCATTTCCTAGCAAGGAAGTGTCGCATTTACATTCATTTGAAGTGTAGACGAGGAATACATGACACTTCGCAAATCGTATTATATCTTACCATGAAACACAGAAATGAAATGCGATATCGCGTTATAAGAATCATAAGAACTATATTGCTACGATACGTAGACACTGCAAACGCTATTTCCTTGCAAGAATGTGTCGCATTTACATTCATTTGAATCGTAGACGAGGAATGCATGACAATTCGCAAATCATATTATATCTTACAATGAAAAATAGAAATGAGATGCGATATCGCGTTTTAAGAAGCATTAGAAATCTATTGTTACGATACGTAGACATCTGCAAACGCCATTTCTTTGCAAGGAAGTGTCGCATTTACATTCATTTGAAGTGTAGACGAGGAATACATAACACTTTGCAAATTATAAAATATCTTACCATGAAACATAGAAATGAGATGCAATATCGCGTTTTAAGAATCATAAGAACTCTATTGCTACGATACGTAGACATCTGCAGACGCTATTTCCTAGCATGGAAGTGTCGCATTTACATTCACTTGAAGTGCAGACGAGGAATACATGACACTTCGCAATGAATATTATATCTTATCATGAAACATAGATATGAGGTGCTATATCTCGTTTTAAGAAGCATTTTAACTCTATTGCTACGATACCTAGACATCTGCAGACGCTATTTCTTTGCAAGGAAGTGTCGCATTTACATTCATTTGAAGTGTAGACGAGGAATACATAACACTTTGCAAATTATAAAATATCTTACCATGAAACATAGAAATGAGATGCAATATCGCGTTTTAAGAAGCATTAGAACACTATTGCTACGATACCTAGACATCTGCAAACGCTATGTCTTTGCAAGGAAGTGTCGCATTTACATTCATTTGAAGTGTAAACGAGGAATACATAACACTTTGCAAATTATAAAATATCTTACCATGAAACATAGAAATGAGATGCAATATCGCGTTTTAAGAATCATAGGAACTCTATTGCTACGATACGTAGACATCTGCAGACGCTATTTTCTTGCAAGGAAGTGTCGCATTTACATTCATTTGAAGTGTAGACGAGGAATACATGACACTTCGCAAATCATATTATATCTTACAATGAAACATAGAAATGAGATGCGATATCGCGTTTTAAGAAGCATTAGAAATCTATTGAGACGATACGTAGACATCTGCAAACGCTATGTCTTTGCAAGGAAGTGTCGCATTTACATTCATTTGAAGTGTAAACGAGGAATACATAACACTTTGCAAATTATAAAATATCTTACCATGAAACATAGAAATGAGATGCAATATCGCGTTTTAAGAATCATAGGAACTCTATTGCTACGATACGTAGACATCTGCAGACGCTATTTTCTTGCAAGGAAGTGTCGCATTTACATTCATTTGAAGTGTAGACGAGGAATACATGACACTTCGCAAATTATAAAATATCTTACCATGAAACACAGAAATGAAATGCGATATCGCGTTTTAAGAATCATAACAACTCTATTGCTACGATACGTAGGCATCTGCAAACGCTATTTCCTTGCAAGGAAGTGTCGCATTTACATTCATTTGAATCGTAGACGAGGAATGCATAACACTTCGCAATGAATGTTATATCTTATCATGAAACATAGATATGAGGTGCTATATCTCGTTTTAAGAAGCATTTTAACTATATTGCTACGATACCTAGACATCTGCAGACGCTATTTCCTAGCATGGAAGTGTCGCATTTACATTCATTTGAAGTGTAGAAGAGGAATACATGACACTTCGCAAATCATATTATATCTTACAATGAAAAATAGAAATGAGATGCGATATCGCGTTTTAAGAAGCATTAGAAATCTATTGTTACGATACGTAGACATCTGCAAACGCTATTTCTTTGCAAGGAAGTGTCGCATTTACATTCATTTGAAGTGTAGACGAGGAATACATAACACTTTGCAAATTATAAAATATCTTACCATGAAACATAGAAATGAGATGCAATATCGCGTTTTAAGAATCATAGGAACTCTATTGCTACGATACGTAGACATCAGCAGACGCTATTTTCTTGCAAGGAAGTGTCGCATTTACATTCATTTGAAGTGTAGACGAGGAATACATGACACTTCACAAATTATAAAATATCTTACCATGAAACATAGAAATGGGATGCAATATCGCGTTTTAAGAATCATAAGAACTCTATTGCTACGATACGTAGACATCTGCAGACGCTATTTTCTTGCAAGGAAGTGCTGCATTTACATTCATTTGAAGTGTAGACGAGGAATACATGACACTTCGCAAATCATATTATATCTTACCATGAAACATAGAAATGAGATGCGATATCGCGTTTTAAGAAGCATTAGAAATCTGTTGAGACGATACCTAGACATCTGCATACGCTATTTCCTAGCAAGGAAGTGTCGCATTTACATTCATTTGAAGTGTAGACGAGGAATGCATAACACTTCGCAATGAATATTATATCTTATCATGAAACATAGATATGAGATGCAATATCTCGTTTTAAGAAGCATTTGAACTCTATTGCTACGATATGTAGACATCTGCAAAAGCTATTTCTTTGCAAGGAAGTGTCGCATTTACATTCATTTGAAGTGTAGACGAAGAATACATAACACTTCGCAAATCATATTATATCTTACCATGAAACATAGAAATGAGATGCGATATCGCGTTTTAAGAAGCATTAGAACTCTATTGCTACGATAGGTAGACATCTGCAAACGCTATTTCCTTGCAAGGAAGTGTCGCATTTACATTCATATGAAATGTAGACGAGGAATACATAACACTTCGCAAATCATATAATATCCTACCATGAAACATAGAAATGAGATGCGATATTGTGTTTGAGAAGCATTAGAACTCTATTGCTACGATACCTAGACATCTGCAAACGCTATTTCCTTGCAAGGAAGTGTCGCATTTACATTCATTTGAATCGTAGACGAGGAATGCATAACACTTCGCGAATCATATTATATCTTACCATGAAACATAGAAATGAGATGCGATATCGCGTTTTAAGAAGCATTAGAACTCTATTGCTACGGTACGTAGACATCTGCAAACGCTATTTCCTTGCAAGGAAGTGTCGCATTTACATTCATTTGATTCGTAGACGAGGAATGCATAACACTTCGCAATGAATATTATATCTTACCATGAAACATAGAAATGAGATGCGATATCGCGTTTTAAGAAGCATTAGAACACAATTGCTACGATACCTAGACATCTGCAGACGCAATTTCCTAGCAAGGAAGTGTCGCAGTTACATTCATTTGAAGTGTAGAGGAGGAATACATAACACTTCGCAAATCATATTATATCTTACCATGAAAGATAGAAATGAGATGCGATATCGCGTTTTAAGAATCATAAGAACTCTATTGCTACGATACGTAGACATCTGCAGACGCTATTTCCTAGCAAGGAAGTGTCGCATTTACATCCATTTGAAGTGTAGAGGAGGAATACATAACACTTCGCAAATCATATTACATCTTACCATGAAACATAGAAATGAGATGCGATATCGCGTTTTAAGAAGCATTAGAAATCTATTGAGACGATACGTAGACATCTGCAAACGCTATTTCTTTGCAAGGAAGTGTCGCATTTACATTCATTTGAAGTGTAGACGAGGAATACATAACACTTTGCAAATTATAAAATATCTTACCATGAAAAATAGAAATGAGATGCAATATCGCGTTTTAAGAATCATAGGAACTCTATTGCTACGATACGTAGACATCTGCAGACGCTATTTCCTAGCATGGAAGTGTCGCATTTACATTCATTTGAAGTGTAGACGAGGAATACATGACACTTCGCAAATTATAAAATATCTTACCATGAAACACAGAAATGAAATGCGATATCGCGTTTTAAGAATCATAAGAACTCTATTGCTACGTTACGTAGGCATCTGCAAACGCTATTTCCTTGCAAGGAAGTGTCGCATTTACATTCATTTGAATCGTAGACGAGGAATGCATAACACTTCGCAATGAATGTTATATCTTATCATGAAACATAGATATGAGGTGCTATATCTCGTTTTAAGAAGCATTTTAACTCTATTGCTACGATACCTAGACATCTGCAGACGCTATTTCCTTGCAAGGAAGTGTCGCATTTACATTTATTTGATTCGTAGACGAGGAATGCATAACACTTCGCAATGAATATTATATCTTACCATGAAACATAGAAATGAGATGCGATATCGCGTTTTAAGAAGCATTAGAACACAATTGCTACGATTCCTAGACATCTGCAGACGCTATTTCCTAGCAAGGAAGTGTCGCAGTTACATTCATTTGAAGTGTAGAGGAGGAATACATAACACTTCGCAAATCATATTATATCTTACCATGAAAGATAGAAATGAGATGCGATATCGCGTTTTAAGAATCATAAGAACTCTATTGCTACGATACGTAGACATCTGCAGACGCTATTTCCTAGCAAGGAAGTGTCGCATTTACATCCATTTGAAGTGTAGAGGAGGAATACATAACACTTCGCAAATCATATTACATCTTACCATGAAACATAGAAATGAGATGCGATATCGCGTTTTAAGAAGCATTAGAACTCTATTGCTACGATAGGTAGACATCTGCAGACGCTATTTCCTTTCAAGGAAGTGTCGCATTTACATTCATTTGAATCGTAGACGAGGAATGCGTACCACTTCGCAATGAATATTATATCTTATCATGAAAAATAGAAATGTGATGCGATATCGCGTTTTAAGAAGCATTAGAAATCTATTGCTACGATACGTAGACATCTGCAAACGCTATTTCTTTGCAAGGAAGTGTCGCATTTACATTCATTTGAAGTGTAGACGTGGAATACATAACACTTCACAAATCATATTATATCTTACCATGAAACATAGAAATGAGATGCGATATAGCGTTTTAAGTATCATAAGAACTCTATTGCTACGATACGTAGACAACTGCAAACGCTATTTTCTTACAAGGAAGTGTCGCATTTACATTCATTTGAAGTGTAGACGAGAAATATATAACACTTAGCAAATCATATTATATCTTACCATGAAACATAGAAATGACATGCGATGTCGCGTTTTAAGAAGCATTAGAACCCCATTGCTACGATAGGTAGACATCTGCAAACGCTATTTCCCTGCAAGGAAGTGTCGCATTTACATTCATTTGAATCGTAGACGAGGAATGCATAACACTTCGCAATGAATATTATATCTTACCATGAAACATAGAAGTGAGATGCGATATCGCGTTTTAAGAAGCATTAGAAATATATTGCTACGATACGTAGATATCTGCAAACGCTATTTCCTAGCGAGGAAGTGTCGCATTCACATTCATTTGAAGTGTAGACGAGGAATACATAACACTTCGCAAATCATATTATATCTTACCATGAAACATAGAAATGAGATGCGATATCGCGTTTTAAGTATCATAAGCACTCCATTGCTACGATACGCAGACATCTGCAGACGCTATTTCCTAGCAAGGAAGTGTCGCATTTACATTCATTTGAAGTGTAGACGAGGAATACATGACACTTCGCAAATCGTATTATATCTTACCATGAAACACAGAAATGAGATGCGATATCGCGTATTAAGAATTATAAGAACTCTATTGCTACGATACGTAGACATCTGCAGACGCTATTTCCTTGCAAAGAAGTGTCGCATTTACATTCATTTGAAGTGTAGACGACGAATACATGACACTTCGCAAATCATATTATATCTTACCATAAAACATAGATATGAGATGCTATATCTCGTTTTAAGAAGCATTTGAACTCTATTGCTACGATACCTACACAACTGCAGACGCTATATGCTAGCGAGGAAGTGTCGCATTCACATTCATTTGAAGTGTAGACGAGGAATACATAACACTTCGCAAATCATATTATATCTTACCATGAAACACAGAAATGAAATGCGATATCGCGTTATAAGAATCATAAGAACTCTATTGCTACGATACGTAGACACTGCAAACGCTATTTCCTTGCAAGAATGTGTCGCATTTACATTCATTTGAATCGTGGACGAGGAATGCATGACAATGCGCAAATCATATTATATCTTACCATGAAACATAGAGATGAGATGCGATATCGCGTTTTAAGAATCATAAGAACTCCATTGCTACGATACGTAGACATCTGCAAACGCTATTTCCTTGCAAGGAAGTGTCGCATTTACATTCATTTGAAGTGTAGACGAGGAATACATGACACTTCGCAAATCATATTATATCTTACCATGAAACATAGAAATGAGATGCGATATCGCGTTTTAAGAAGCATTAGAACACTATTGCTACGATACCTAGACATCTGCAGGCGCTATTTCCTAGCATGGAAGTGTCGCATTTACATTCATTTGAAGTGTAGACGAGGAATACATGACACTTCGCAATGAATATTATATCTTATAATGAAACATAGATATGTGGTGCTATATCTCGTTTTAAGAAGCATTTTAACTCTATTGCTACGATACCTAGACATCTGCAGACGCTATTTCTTTGGAAGGAAGTGTCGCATTTACATTCATTTGAAGTGTAGACGAGGAATACATAACACTTTGCAAATTATAAAATATCTTACCATGAAACATAGAAATGAGATGCAATATCGCGTTTTAAGAAGCATTAGAACACTATTGCTACGATACCTAGACATCTGCAGACGCTATTTCCTAGCATGGAAGTGTCGCATTTACATTCATTTGAAGTGTAGACGAGGAATACATGACACTTCGCAAATCATATTATATCTTACAATGAAACATAGAAATGGGATGCGATATCGCGTTTTAAGAAGCATTAGAAATCTATTGAGACGATACGTAGACATCTGCAAACGCTATTTCTTTGCAAGGAAGTGTCGCATTTACATTCATTTGAAGTGTAGACGAGGAATACATGACACTTCGCAAATCGTATTATATCTTACCATGAAACACAGAAATGAAATGCGATATCGCGTTTTAAGAATCATAAGAACTCTATTGCTACGATACGTAGACATCTGCAAACGCTATTTCCTTGCAAGGAAGTGTCGCATTTACATTCATTTGAATCCTAGACGAGGAATGCATAACACTTCGCAATGAATGTTATATCTTATCATGAAACATAGATATGAGGTGCTATATCTCGTATTTGGAAGCATTAAGAATCTATTGCTACGATACGTAGACGTCTGCAAACGCTATTTCTTTGCAAGGAAGTGTCGCATTTACATTCATTTGAAGTGTAGACGAGAAATATATAACACTTAGCAAATCATATTATATCTTACCATGAAACATAGAAATGACATGCGATGTCGCGTTTTAAGAAGAATTAGAACCCCATTGCTACGATAGGTAGACATCTGCAAACGCTATTTCCCTGCAAGGAAGTGTCGCATTTACATTCATTTGAATCGTAGACGAGGAATGCATAACACTTCGCAATGAATATTATATCTTACCATGAAACATAGAAGTGAGATGCGATATCGCGTTTTAAGAAGCATTAGAAATATATTGCTACGATACGTAGATATCTGCAAACGCTATTTCCTAGCGAGGAAGTGTCGCATTCACATTCATTTGAAGTGTAGACGAGGAATACATAACACTTCGCAAATCATATTATATCTTACCATGAATCATAGAAATGAGATGCGATATCGCGTTTTAAGTATCATAAGCACTCCATTGCTACGATACGCAGACATCTGCAAACGCTATTTCCTTGGAAGGAAGTGTCGCATTTACATTCATTTGAATCGTAAGCGAGGAATGCATAACACTACGCAATGAATATTATATCTTATGATGAAACATGGATATGAGATGCAATATCTCGTTTTAAGAAGGATTTGAGCTCAAATGCTACGATACGTAGACATCTGCAGACGCTATTTCCTAGCAAGGAAGTGTCGCATTTACATTCATTTGAAGTGTAGACGAGGAATACATGACACTTCGCAAATCGTATTATATCTTACCATGAAACACAGAAATGAAATGCGATATCGCGTTATAAGAATCATAAGAACTCTATTGCTACGATACGTAGACACTGCAAACGCTATTTCCTTGCAAGAATGTGTCGCATTTACATTCATTTGAATCGTAGACGAGGAATGCATGACAATTCGCAAATCATATTATATCTTACAATGAAAAATAGAAATGAGATGCGATATCGCGTTTTAAGAAGCATTAGAAATCTATTGTTACGATACGTAGACATCTGCAAACGCTATTTCTTTGCAAGGAAGTGTCGCATTTACATTCATTTGAAGTGTAGACCAGGAATACATAACACTTTGCAAATTATAAAATATCTTACCATGAAACATAGAAATGAGATGCAATATCGCGTTTTAAGAATCATAGGAACTCTATTGCTACGATACGTAGACATCTGCAGACGCTATTTCCTAGCATGGAAGTGTCGCATTTACATTCATTTGAAGTGTAGACGAGGAATACATGACACTTCGCAAATTATAAAATATCTTACCATGAAACATAGAAATGGGATGCAATATCGCGTTTTAAGAATCATAAGAACTCTATTGCTACGATACGTAGACATCTGCAGACGCTATTTTCTTGCAAGGAAGTGTTGCATTTACATTCATTTGAAGTATAGACGGGGAATACATGACACTTCGCAAATCATATTATATCTTACCATGAAACATAGAAATGAGATGCGATATCGCGTTTTAAGAATCATAGGAACTCTATTTCTACGATACGTAGACATCTGCAGACGCTATTTCCTTGCAAGGAAGTGTCGCATTTACATTCATTTGAAGTGTAGACGAGGAATACATGACACTTCGCAAATTATAAAATATCTTACCATGAAACACAGAAATGAAATGCGATATCGCGTTTTAAGAATCATAAGAACCCTATTGCTACGATACGTAGGCATCTGCAAACGCTATTTCCTTGCAAGGAAGTGTCGCATTTACATTCATTTGAATCGTAGACGAGGAATGCATAACACTTCGCAAATCATATTATATCTTACCATGAAACATAGAAATGAGATGCGATATCGCGTTTTAAGTATCATAAGCACTCCATTGCTACGATACGCAGACATCTGCAGACGCTATTTCCTAGCAAGGAAGTGTCGCATTAACATTCATTTGAAGTGTAGACGAGGAATACATGACACTTCGCAAATCGCATTATATCTTACCATGAAACACAGAAATGAGATGCGATATCGCGTATTAAGAATTATAAGAACTCTATTGCTACGATACGTAGACATCTGCAGACGCTATTTCCTTGCAAAGAAGTGTCGCATTTACATTCATTTGAAGTGTAGACGACGAATACATGACATTTCGCAAATCATATTATATCTTACCATAAAACATAGATATGAGATGCTATATCTCGTTTTAAGAAGCATTTTAACTCTATTGCTACGATACCTAGACATCTGCAGACGCCATTTCCTAGCAAGGAAGTGTCGCATTTACATTCATTTGAAGTGTAGACGAGGAATACATGACACTTCGCAAATCGTATTATATCTTACCATGAAACACAGAAATGAAATGCGATATCGCGTTATAAGAATCATAAGAACTCTATTGCTACGATACGTAGACACTGCAAACGCTATTTCCTTGCAAGAATGTGTCGCATTTACATTCATTTGAATCGTAGACGAGGAATGCATGACAATTCGCGAATCATATTATATCTTACAATGAAAAATAGAAATGAGATGCGATATCGCGTTTTAAGAAGCATTAGAAATCTATTGTTACGATACGTAGACATCTGCAAACGCTATTTCTTTGCAAGGAAGTGTCGCATTTACATTCATTTGAAGTGTAGACGAGGAATACATAACACTTTGCAAATTATAAAATATCTTACCATGAAACATAGAAATGAGATGCAATATCCCGTTTTAAGAATCATAAGAACACTATTGCTACGATACGTAGACATCTGCAGACGCTATTTTCTTGCAAGGAAGTGTCGCATTCACATTCATTTGAAGTGTACACGAGGAATACATAACACTTCGCAAATCATAATATATCTTACCATGAAACATAGAAATGAGATGCAATATCGCGTTTTAAGAAGCATTAGAACACTATTGCTACGATACCTAGACATCTGCAGACGCTATTTCCTAGCATGGAAGTGTCGCATTTACATTCATTTGAAGTGTAGACGAGGAATACATGACACTTCGCAAATCATATTATATCTTACAATGAAGCATAGAAATGAGATGCGATATCGCGTTTTAAGAAGCATTAGAAATCTATTGAGACGATACGTAGACATCTGCAAACGCTATTTCTTTGCAAGGAAGTGTCGCATTTACATTCATTTGAAGTGTAGACGAGGAATACATGACACTTCGCAAATCGTATTATATCTTACCATGAAACACAGAAATGAAATGCGATATCGCGTTTTAAGAATCATAAGAACTCTATTGCAACGATACGTAGACATCTGCAAACGCTATTTCCTTGCAAGGAAGTGTCGCATTTACATTCATTTGAATCCTAGACGAGGAATGCATAACACTTCGCAATGAATGTTATATCTTATCATGAAACACAGATATGAGGTGCTATATCTCGTTTTAAGAAGCATTAAGAATCTATTGCTACGATACGTAGATATCTGCAAACGCTATTTCCTAGCGAGGAAGTGTCGCATTCACATTCATTTGAAGTGTAGACGAGGAATACATAACACTTCGCAAATCATATTATATCTTACCATGAAACATAGAAATGAGATGCGATATCGCGTTTTAAGTATCATAAGCACTCCATTGCTACGATACGCAGACATCTGCAGACGCTATTTCCTAGCAAGGAAGTGTCGCATGAACATTCATTTGAAGTGTAGACGAGGAATACATGACACTTCGCAAATCATATTATATCTTACCATGAAAGATAGAAATGAGATGCGATATCGCGTTTTAAGAATCATAAGAACTCTATTGCTACGATACGTAGACATCTGCAGACGCTATTTCCTAGCAAGGAAGTGTCGCATTTACATCCATTTGAAGTGTAGAGGAGGAATACATAACACTTCGCAAATCATATTACATCTTACCATGAAACATAGAAATGAGATGCGATATCGCGTTTTAAGAAGCATTAGAACTCTATTGCTACGATAGGTAGACATCTGCAGACGCTATTTCCTTTCAAGGAAGTGTCGCATTTACATTCATTTGAATCGTAGACGAGGAATGCGTACCACTTCGCAATGAATATTATATCTTATCATGAAAAATAGAAATGTGATGCGATATCGCGTTTTAAGAAGCATTAGAAATCTATTGCTACGATACGTAGACATCTGCAAACGCTATTTCTTTGCAAGGAAGTGTCGCATTTACATTCATTTGAAGTGTAGACGTGGAATACATAACACTTCGCAAATCATATTATATCTTACCATGAAACATAGAAATGAGATGCGATATAGCGTTTTAAGTATCATAAGAACTCTATTGCTACGATACGTAGACAACTGCAAACGCTATTTCCTTGCGAGGAAGTGTCGCATTTACATTCATATGAAGTGTAGACGAGGAATACATAACACTTCGCAAATCATATTATATCTTACCATGAAACATAGAAATGAGATGCGATATAGCGTTTTAAGTATCATAAGAACTCTATTGCTACGATACGTAGACAACTGCAAACGCTATTTTCTTACAAGGAAGTGTCGCATTTACATTCATTTGAAGTGTAGACGAGAAATATATAACACTTAGCAAATCATATTATATCTTACCATGAAACATAGAAATGACATGCGATGTCGCGTTTTAAGAAGCATTAGAACCCCATTGCTACGATAGGTAGACATCTGCAAACGCTATTTCCCTGCAAGGAAGTGTCGCATTTACATTCATTTGAATCGTAGACGAGGAATGCATAACACTTCGCAATGAATATTATATCTTACCATGAAACATAGAAGTGAGAAGCGATATCGCGTTTTAAGAAGCATTAGAAATATATTGCTACGATACGTAGATATCTGCAAACGCTATTTCCTAGCGAGGAAGTGTCGCATTCACATTCATTTGAAGTGTAGACGAGGAATACATAACACTTCGCAAATCATATTATATCTTACCATGAAACACAGAAATGAAATGCGATATCGCGTTATAAGGATCATAAGAACTCTATTGCTACGATACGTAGACACTGCAAACGCTATTTCCTTGCAAGAATGTGTCGCATTTACATTCATTTGAATCGTGGACGAGGAATGCATGACAATGCGCAAATCATATTATATCTTACCATGAAACATAGAGATGAGATGCGATATCGCGTTTTAAGAATCATAAGAACTCCATTGCTACGATACGTAGACATCTGCAAACGCTATTTCCTTGCAAGGAAGTGTCGCATTTACATTCATTTGAAGTGTAGACGAGGAATACATGACACTTCGCATATCATATTATATCTTACCATGAAACATAGAAATGAGATGCGATATCGCGTTTTAAGAAGCATTAGAACACTATTGCTACGATACCTAGACATCTGCAGGCGCTATTTCCTAGCATGGAAGTGTCGCATTTACATTCATTTGAAGTGTAGACGAGGAATACATGACACTTCGCAATGAATATTATATCTTATCATGAAACATAGATATGAGGTGCTATATCTCGTTTTAAGAAGCATTTTAACTCTATTGCTACGATACCTAGACATCTGCAGACGCTATTTCTTTGGAAGGAAGTGTCGCATTTACATTCATTTGAAGTGTAGACGAGGAATACATAACACTTTGCAAATTATAAAATATCTTACCATGAAACATAGAAATGAGATGCAATATCGCGTTTTAAGAAGCATTAGAACACTATTGCTACGATACCTAGACATCTGCAGACGCTATTTCCTAGCATGGAAGTGTCGCATTTACATTCATTTGAAGTGTAGACGAGGAATACATGACACTTCGCAAATCATATTATATCTTACAATGAAACATAGAAATGGGATGCGATATCGCGTTTTAAGAAGCATTAGAAATCTATTGAGACGATACGTAGACATCTGCAAACGCTATTTCTTTGCAAGGATGTGTCGCATTTACATTCATTTGAAGTGTAGACGAGGAATACATGACACTTCGCAAATCGTATTATATCTTACCATGAAACACAGAAATGAAATGCGATATCGCGTTTTAAGAATCATAAGAACTCTATTGCTACGATACGTAGACATCTGCAAACGCTATTTCCTTGCAAGGAAGTGTCGCACTTACATTCATTTGAATCCTAGACGAGGAATGCATAACACTTCGCAATGAATGTTATATCTTATCATGAAACATAGATATGAGGTGCTATATCTCGTTTTAAGAAGCATTAAGAATCTATTGCTACGATACGTAGACATCTGCAAACGCTATTTCTTTGCAAGGAAGTGTCGCATTTACATTCATTTGAAGTGTAGACGAGGAATACATGACACTTCGCAAATCATATTATATCTTACCATGAAACATAGAAATGAGATGCGATATCGCGTTTTAAGAAGCATTAGAACACTATTGCTACGATACCTAGACATCTGCAGGCGCTATTTCCTAGCATGGAAGTGTCGCATTTACATTCATTTGAAGTGTAGACGAGGAATACATGACACTTCGCAATGAATATTATATCTTATCATGAAACATAGATATGAGGTGCTATATCTCGTTTTAAGAAGCATTTTAACTCTATTGCTACGATACCTAGACATCTGCAGACGCTATTTCTTTGGAAGGAAGTGTCGCATTTACATTCATTTGAAGTGTAGACGAGGAATACATAACACTTTGCAAATTATAAAATATCTTACCATGAAACATAGAAATGAGATGCAATATCGCGTTTTAAGAAGCATTAGAACACTATTGCTACGATACCTAGACATCTGCAGACGCTATTTCCTAGCATGGAAGTGTCGCATTTACATTCATTTGAAGTGTAGACGAGGAATACATGACACTTCGCAATGAATATTATATCTTATCATGAAACATAGATATGAGGTGCTATATCTCGTTTTAAGAAGCATTTTAACTCTATTGCTACGATACCTAGACATCTGCAGACGCTATTTCTTTGGAAGGAAGTGTCGCATTTACATTCATTTGAAGTGTAGACGAGGAATACATAACACTTTGCAAATTATAAAATATCTTACCATGAAACATAGAAATGAGATGCAATATCGCGTTTTAAGAAGCATTAGAACACTATTGCTACGATACCTAGACATCTGCAGACGCTATTTCCTAGCATGGAAGTGTCGCATTTACATTCATTTGAAGTGTAGACGAGGAATACATGACACTTCGCAAATCATATTATATCTTACAATGAAACATAGAAATGGGATGCGATATCGCGTTTTAAGAAGCATTAGAAATCTATTGAGACGATACGTAGACATCTGCAAACGCTATTTCTTTGCAAGGAAGTGTCGCATTTACATTCATTTGAAGTGTAGACGAGGAATACATGACACTTCGCAAATCGTATTATATCTTACCATGAAACACAGAAATGAAATGCGATATCGCGTTTTAAGAATCATAAGAACTCTATTGCTACGATACGTAGACATCTGCAAACGCTATTTCCTTGCAAGGAAGTATCGCATTTACATTCATTTGAATCCTAGACGAGGAATGCATAACACTTCGCAATGAATGTTATATCTTATCATGAAACATAGATATGAGGTGCTATATCTCGTATTTGGAAGCATTAAGAATCTATTGCTACGATACGTAGACATCTGCAAACGCTATTTCTTTGCAAGGAAGTGTCGCATTTACATTCATTTGAAGTGTAGACGAGAAATATATAACACTTAGCAAATCATATTATATCTTACCATGAAACACAGAAATGAAATGCGATATCGCGTTATAAGAATCATAAGAACTCTATTGCTACGATACGTAGACACTGCAAACGCTATTTCCTTGCAAGAATGTGTCGCATTTACATTCATTTGAATCGTAGACGAGGAATGCATGACAATTCGCAAATCATATTATATCTTACAATGAAAAATAGAAATGAGATGCGATATCGCGTTTTAAGAAGCATTAGAAATCTATTGTTACGATACGTAGACATCTGCAAACGCTATTTCTTTGCAAGGAAGTGTCGCATTTACATTCATTTGAAGTGTAGACGAGGAATACATAACACTTTGCAAATTATAAAATATCTTACCATGAATCATAGAAATGAGATGCGATATCGCGTTTTAAGTATCATAAGCACTCCATTGCTACGATACGCAGACATCTGCAAACGCTATTTCCTTGGAAGGAAGTGTCGCATTTACATTCATTTGAATCGTAAGCGAGGAATGCATAACACTACGCAATGAATATTATATCTTATGATGAAACATGGATATGAGATGCAATATCTCGTTTTAAGAAGGATTTGAGCTCAAATGCTACGATACGTAGACATCTGCAGACGCTATTTCCTAGCAAGGAAGTGTCGCATTTACATTCATTTGAAGTGTAGACGAGGAATACATGACACTTCGCAAATCGTATTATATCTTACCATGAAACACAGAAATGAGATGCGATATCGCGTATTAAGAATTATAAGAACTCTATTGCTACGATACGTAGACATCTGCAGACGCTATTTCCTTGCAAAGAAGTGTCGCATTTACATTCATTTGAAGTGTAGACGGCGAATACATGACACTTCGCAAATCATATTATATCTTACCATAAAACATAGATATGAGATGCTATATCTCGTTTTAAGAAGCATTTGAACTCTATTGCTACGATACCTACACAACTGCAGACGCTATATGCTAGCGAGGAAGTGTCGCATTCACATTCATTTGAAGTGTAGACGAGGAATACATAACACTTCGCAAATCATATTATATCTTACCATGAAACACAGAAATGAAATGCGATATCGCGTTATAAGAATCATAAGAACTCTATTGCTACGATACGTAGACACTGCAAACGCTATTTCCTTGCAAGAATGTGTCGCATTTACATTCATTTGAATCGTAGACGAGGAATGCATGACAATTCGCAAATCATATTATATCTTACAATGAAAAATAGAAATGAGATGCGATATCGCGTTTTAAGAAGCATTAGAAATCTATTGTTACGATACGTAGACATCTGCAAACGCTATTTCTTTGCAAGGAAGTGTCGCATTTACATTCATTTGAAGTGTAGACGAGGAATACATAACACTTTGCAAATTATAAAATATCTTACCATGAAACATAGAAATGAGATGCAATATCCCGTTTTAAGAATCATAAGAACACTATTGCTACGATACGTAGACATCTGCAAACGCTATTTCCTTGCAAGGAAGTGTCGCATTTACATTCATTTGAATCGTAGACGAGGAAAGCATAACACTTCGCAATGAATGTTATATCTTATCATGAAACATAGATATGAGGTGCTATATCTCGTTTTAAGAAGCATTTTAACTCTATTGCTACGATACCAAGACATCTGCAGACGCCATTTCCTAGCAAGGAAGTGTCGCATTTACATTCATTTGAAGTGTAGACGAGGAATACATGACACTTCGCAAATCGTATTATATCTTACCATGAAACACAGAAATGAAATGCGATATCGCGTTATAAGAATCATAAGAACTCTATTGCTACGATACGTAGACACTGCAAACGCTATTTCCTTGCAAGAATGTGTCGCATTTACATTCATTTGAATCGTAGACGAGGAATGCATGACAATTCGCGAATCATATTATATCTTACAATGAAAAATAGAAATGAGATGCGATATCGCGTTTTAAGAAGCATTAGAAATCTATTGTTACGATACGTAGACATCTGCAAACGCTATTTCTTTGCAAGGAAGTGTCGCATTTACATTCATTTGAAGTGTAGACGAGGAATACATAACACTTTGCAAATTATAAAATATCTTACCATGAAACATAGAAATGAGATGCAATATCCCGTTTTAAGAATCATAAGAACACTATTGCTACGATACGTAGACATCTGCAGACGCTATTTTCTTGCAAGGAAGTGTCGCATTCACATTCATTTGAAGTGTACACGAGGAATACATGACACTTCGCAAATCATATTATATCTTACAATGAAACATAGAAATGAGATGCGATATCGCGTTTTAAGAAGCATTAGAAATCTATTGAGACGATACGTAGACATCTGCAAACGCTATTTCTTTGCAAGGAAGTGTCGCATTTACATTCATTTGAAGTGTAGACGAGGAATACATAACACTTTGCAAATTATAAAATATCTTACCATGAAACATAGAAATGAGATGCAATATCCCGTTTTAAGAATCATAAGAACACTATTGCTACGATACGTAGACATCTGCAGGCGCTATTTTCTTGCAAGGAAGTGTCGCATTCACATTCATTTGAAGTGTACACGAGGAATACATGACACTTCGCAAATCATATTATATCTTACAATGAAACATAGAAATGAGATGCGATATCGCGTTTTAAGAAGCATTAGAAATCTATTGAGACGATACGTAGACATAAGCAAACGCTGTTTCTTTGCAAGGAAGTGTCGCATTTACATTCATTTGAAGCGTAGACGAGGAATACATAACACTTCGCAAATCATATTATATCTTACCATGAAACATAGAGATGAGAAGCGATATCGCGTTTTAAGAATCATAAGAACTCCATTGCTACGATACGTAGACATCTGCAAACGCTATTTCCTTGCAAGGAAGTGTCGCATTTACATTCATTTGAAGTGTAGACGAGGAATACATAACACTTCGCAAATCATAATATATCTTACCATGAAACATAGAAATGAGATGCGATATCGCGTTTTAAGAATCATAAAAACTCTATTGCTACGATACGTAGATATCTGCAAACGCTATTTCCTTGCAAGGAAGTGTCGCATTTACATTCATTTGAATCGTAGACGAGGAATGCATAACACTTCGCAATGAATATTATATCTTATCATGAAACATAGATATGAGGTGCTATATCTCGTTTTAAGAAGCATTTTAACTCTATTGCTACGATACCTAGACATCTGCAGACCCTATTTCCTAGCAAGGAAGTGCCGCATTTACATTCATTTGAAGTGTAGACGAGGAATACATGACACTTCGCAAATCTTATTATATCTTACCATGAAACATAGAAATGAGATGCGATATCGCGTTTTAATAAGCATTAGAAATCTATTGCTACGATACCTAGACATCTGCAGACGCTATTTCCTAGCAAGGAAGTGTCGCATTTACATTCATTTGAAGTGTAGACGAGGAATACATAACACTTTGCAAATTATAAAATATCTTACCATGAAACATAGAAATGAGATGCAATATCGCGTTTTAAGAATCATAGGAACTCTATTGCTACGATACGTAGACATCTGCAGACGCTATTTTCTTGCAAGGAAGTGTCGCATTTACATTCATTTGAAGTGTAGACGAGGAATACATGACACTTCGCAAATTATAAAATATCTTACCATGAAACATAGAAATGAGATGCAATATCGCGTTTTAAGAATCATAAGAACTCTATTGCTACGATACGTAGACATCTGCAGACGCTATTTTCTTGCCAGGAAGTGTTGCATTTACATTCATTTGAAGTGTAGACGAGGAATACATGACACTTCGCAAATCATATTATATCTTACCATGAAACATAGAAATGAGATGCGATATCGCGTTTTAAGAAGCATTGGAACACTGTTGCTACGATACCTAGATATCTGCAGACGCTATTTCCTAGCAAGGAAGTGTCGCATTTACATTCATTTGAAGTGTAGACGAGGAATACATGACGCTTCGCAAATCATATTATATCTTACCATGAAACACAGAAATGAGATGCGATATCGCGTTTTAAGAAGCATTAGAAATCTATTGCTACGACACGTAGACATCTGCAAACGCTATTTCCTTGCAAGGAAGTGTCGCATTTACATTCATTTGAAGTGTAGACGAGGAATACATAACACTTCGCAAATCATAATATATCTTACCATGAAACATAGAAATGAGATGCGATATCGCGTTTTAAGAATCATAAAAACTCTATTGCTACGATACGTAGATATCTGCAAACGCTATTTCCTTGCAAGGAAGTGTCGCATTTACATTCATTTGAATCGTAGACGAGGAATGCATAACACTTCCCAATGAATATTATATCTTATCATGAAACATAGATATGAGGTGCTATATCTCGTTTTAAGAAGCATTTTAACTCTATTGCTACGATACCTAGACATCTGCAGACCCTATTTCCTAGCAAGGAAGTGCCGCATTTACATTCATTTGAAGTGTAGACGAGGAATACATGACACTTCGCAAATCTTATTATATCTTACCATGAAACATAGAAATGAGATGCGATATCGCGTTTTAATAAGCATTAGAAATCTATTGCTACGATACCTAGACATCTGCAGACGCTATTTCCTAGCAAGGAAGTGTCGCATTTACATTCATTTGAAGTGTAGACGAGGAATACATAACACTTTGCAAATTATAAAATATCTTACCATGAAACATAGAAATGAGATGCAATATCGCGTTTTAAGAATCATAGGAACTCTATTGCTACGATACGTAGACATCTGCACACGCTATTTTCTTGCAAGGAAGTGTCGCATTTACATTCATTTGAAGTGTAGACGAGGAATACATGACACTTCGCAAATTATAAAATATCTTACCATGAAACATAGAAATGAGATGCAATATCGCGTTTTAAGAATCATAAGAACTCTATTGCTACGACACGTAGACATCTGCAGACGCTACTTTCTTGCAAGGAAGTGTTGCATTTACATTCATTTGAAGTGTAGACGAGGAATACATGACACTTCGCAAATCATATTATATCTTACCATGAAACATAGAAATGAGATGCGATATCGCGTTTTAAGAAGCATTGGAACACTGTTGCTACGATACCTAGATATCTGCAGACGCTATTTCCTAGCAAGGAAGTGTCGCATTTACATTCATTTGAAGTGTAGACGAGGAATACATGACGCTTCGCAAATCATATTATATCTTACCATGAAACACAGAAATGAGATGCGATATCGCGTTTTAAGAAGCATTAGAAATCTATTGCTACGACACGTAGACATCTGCAAACGCTATTTCCTTGCAAGGAAGTGTCGCATTTACATTCATTTGAATCGTAGACGAGGAATGCATAACACTTCGCAATGAATATTATATCTTACCATGAAACATAGAAATGAGATGCGATATCGCGTTTTAAGAAGCATTAGAACACTATTGCTACGATATCTAGACATCTGCAGACGCTATTTCCTAGCAAGGAAGTGTCGCATTTACATTCATTTGAAGTGTAGACGAGGAATACATGACACTTCACAAATCATATTATATCTTACAATGAAACATAGAAATGAGATGCGATATCGCGTTTTAAGAAGCATTAGAAATCTATTGTTACGATACGTAGACATCTGCAAACTCTATTTCTTTGCAAGGAAGTGTCGCATTTACATTCATTTGAAGTATAGAAGAGGAATACATAACATTTCGCAATTCATATTATATGTTACCATGAAACACAGAAATGAGATGCGATATCGTGTTTTAAGAATCATAAGAACTCCATTGCTACGATAAGTAGACATCTGCAAACGCTATTTCCTTGCAAGGAAGTGTCGCATTTACATTCATTTGAATCGTAGACGAGGAATGCATAACACTTCGCAAATCATATTATATCTTACCATGAAACATAGAAATGAGATGCTATATCACGTTTTAAGAAGCATTAGAAATCTATTGCTACGATACGTAGAGATCTGCAAGCGCTATTTCCTTGCAAGGAAGCGTCGCATTTACATTCATTTGAAGTGTAGACGAGGAATACATAACACCTTGCAAATCATATTATATCTTACCATGAAACATAGAAATGAGATGCGATATCGCATTTTTAGAGGCATTAGAACACTATTGCTACGATAGGTAGACATTTGCAAACGCTATTTCCTTGCAAGGAAGTGTCGCATTCACATTCATTTGAAGTGTAGACGAGGAATACATAACACATCGCAAATCATTTTATATCTTACCATGAAACATAGAAATGAGATGCGATATCGCGTTTTAAGAAGCATTAGAACTCTACCACTACGATACCTAGACATCTGCCGACGGTATTTCCTAGCAAGGAAGTGTCGCATTTACATTCATTTGAAGTGTAGACGAGGAATACATGACACTTCGCAAATCATATTATATCTTACCATGAAACATAGAAATGAGATGCGATATCGCGTTTTAAGAAGCATTAGAAAGCTATTGCTACGATACGTAGACATCTGCAATCGCTATTTCCTAGCGAGGAAGTGTCGCATTCACATTGATTTGAAGTGTAGACGAGGAATACATAACACTTCGCAAATCATATTATATCTTACCATGAAACATAGAAATGAGATGCGATATCACGTCTTAAGAAGCATTAGAAATCTATTGCTACGATACGTAGAGATCTGCCAACGCTATTTCCTTGCAAGGAAGCGTCGCCTTTACATTCATTTGAAGTGTAGACGAGGAATATATAACACTTCGCAAATCATATTATATCTTACCCTGAAACATAGAAATGAGATGCGATATCGCGTTTTAAGGAGAATTAGAAATCTATTGCTACGATACGTAGACATCTGCAAGCGCTATTTCCTAGCGAGGAAGTGTCGCATTCACATTCATTTGAAGTGTAGAGGAGGAATACATAACACTTCGCAAATCATATTATATCTTACCATGAAACATAGAAATGAGATGCGGTATCGCGTTTTAAGAATCATAAAAACTGTATTGCTACGATACGTAGACATCTGCAAACGCTATTTCCTTGCAAGGAAATGTCGCATTTAAATTCATTTGAATCGTAGACGAGGAATGCATAACACTTCGCAATGAATATTATATCTTATCATCAAACATAGATATGAGATGCAATATCTCGTTTTAAGAAGCATTTGAACTCTATTGTTACGATACGTAGACATCTGCAAACGCTATTTCTTTGCAAGGAGATGTCGCATTTACATTCATTTGAAGTGTAGACGAGGAATACATAACACTTTGCAAATCATATTATATCTTACCATGAAAAATAGAAATGAGATGCGATATCGCGTTTTAAGAAGCATTAGAACTCTATTGCTACGATAGGTAGACATCTGCAAACGCTATCTCCTAGCAAGGAAGTGTCGCATTTTCATTCATTTGAAGTGTAGTCGAGGAATACATACACTTCGCAAATCATATTATATCTTACCATGAAACATGGAAATGAGATGCGATATCGCATTTTTAGAAGCATTAGAACACTATTGCTACGATAGGTAGACATTTGCAAACGCTATTTCCTTGCAAGGAAGTGTCGCATTTACATTCATTTGAAGTGTAGACGAGGAATACATAACACATCGCAAATCATATTATATCTTACCATGAAATATAGAAATGAGATGCGATATCGCGTTTTAAGAAGCATTAGAACTCTACCACTACGATACCTAGACATCTGCCGACGGTATTTCCTAGCAAGGAAGTGTCGCATTTACATTCATTTGAAGTGTAGACGAGGAATACATGACACTTCGCAAATCATATTATATCTTACCATGAAACATAGAAATGAGATGCGGTATCACGTTTTAAGAAGCATTAGAAATCTATTGCTACGATACGTAGAGATCTGCTAACGCTATTTCCTTGCAAGGAAGCGTCGCCTTTACATTCATTTGAAGTGTAGACGAGGAATATATAACACTTCGCAAATCATATTATATCTTACCCTGAAACATAGAAATGAGATGCGATATCGCGTTTTAAGAAGAATTAGAAATCTATTGCTACGATACGTAGACATCTGCAAGCGCTATTTCCTAGCGAGGAAGTGTCGCATTCACATTCATTTGAAGTGTAGACGAGGAATGCATAACACTTCGCAATGAATATTATATCTTACCATGAAACATAGAAATGAGATGCGATATCGCGTTTTAAGAAGCATTAGAACACTATTGCTACGATATCTAGACATCTGCAGACGCTATTTCCTAGCAAGGAAGTGTCGCATTTACATTCATTTGAAGTGTAGACGAGGAATACATGACACTTCACAAATCATATTATATCTTACAATGAAACATAGAAATGAGATGCGATATCGCGTTTTAAGAAGCATTAGAAATCTATTGTTACGATACGTAGACATCTGCAAACCCTATTTCTTTGCAAGGAAGTGTCGCATTTACATTCATTTGAAGTATAGACGAGGAATACATAACATTTCGCAATTCATATTATATGTTACCATGAAACACAGAAATGAGATGCGATATCGTGTTTTAAGAATCATAAGAACTCCATTGCTACGATAAGTAGACATCTGCAAACGCTATTTCCTTACAAGGAAGTGTCGCATTTACATTCATTTGAATCGTAGACGAGGAATGCATAACACTTCGCAAATCATATTATATCTTACCATGAAACATAGAAATGAGATGCTATATCACGTTTTAAGAAGCATTAGAACACTATTGCTACGATAGGTAGACATTTGCAAACGCTATTTCCTTGCAAGGAAGTGTCGCATTTACATTCATTTGAAGTGTAGACGAGGAATACATAACACATCGCAAATCATATTATATCTTACCATGAAATATAGAAATGAGATGCGATATCGCGTTTTAAGAAGCATTAGAACTCTACTACTACGATACCTAGACAACTGCCGACGGTATTTCCTAGCAAGGAAGTGTCGCATTTACATTCATTTGAAGTGTAGACGAGGAATACATGACACTTCGCAAATCATATTATATCTTACCATGAAACATAGAAATGAGATGCGGTATCACGTTTTAAGAAGCATTAGAAATCTATTGCTACGGTACGTAGAGATCTGCTAACGCTATTTCCTTGCAAGGAAGCGTCGCCTTTACATTCATTTGAAGTGTAGACGAGGAATATATAACACTTCGCAAATCATATTATATCTTACCCTGAAACATAGAAATGAGATGCGATATCGCGTTTTAAGAAGAATTAGAAATCTATTGCTACGATACGTAGACATCTGCAAGCGCTATTTCCTAGCGAGGAAGTGTCGCATTCACATTCATTTAAAGTGTAGACGAGGAATGCATAACACTTCGCAATGAATATTATATCTTACCATGAAACATAGAAATGAGATGCGATATCGCGTTTTAAGAAGCATTAGAACACTATTGCTACGATATCTAGATATCTGCAGACGCTATTTCCTAGCAAGGAAGTGTCGCATTTACATTCATTTGAAGTGTAGACGAGGAATACATGACACTTCACAAATCATATTATATCTTACAATGAAACATAGAAATGAGATGCGATATCGCGTTTTAAGAAGCATTAGAAATCTATTGTTACGATACGTAGACATCTGCAAACCCTATTTCTTTGCAAGGAAGTGTCGCATTTACATTCATTTGAAGTATAGGCGAGGAATACATAACATTTCGCAATTCATATTATATGTTACCATGAAACACAGAAATGAGATGCGATATCGTGTTTTAAGAATCATAAGAACTCCATTGCTACGATAAGTAGACATCTGCAAACGCTATTACCTTGCAAGGAAGTGTCGCATTTTCATTCATTTGAATCGTAGACGAGGAATGCATAACACTTCGCAAATCATATTATATGTTACCATGAAACATAGAAATGAGATGCTATATCACGTTTTAAGAAGCATTAGAAATCTATTGCTACGATACGTAGAGATCTGCAAACGCTATTTCCTTGCAAGGAAGCGTCGCATTTACATTCATTTGAAGTGTAGACGAGGAATATATAACACCTTGCAAATCATATTATATCTTACCATGAAACATAGAAATGAGATGCGATATCGCGTTATAAGTATCATAAGAACACTATTGCTACAATAGGTACACATCTGCAAACGCTATCTCCTAGCAAGGAAGTGTCGCATTTTCATTCATTTGAAGTGTAGACGAGGAATACGTACACTTCGCAAATCATATTATATCTTACCATGAAACATGGAAATGAGATGCGATATCGCATTTTTAGAAGCATTAGAACACTATTGCTACGATAGGTAGACATTTGCAAACGCTATTTCCTTGCAAGGAAGTGTCGCATTTACATTCATTTGCAGTGTAGACGAGGAATACATAACACATCGCAAATCATATTATATCTTACCATGAAACATAGAAATGAGATGCGATATCGCGTTTTAAGAAGCATTGGAACTCTATTGCTACGATACCTCGACATCTGCAGACGCTATTTCCTAGCAAGGAAGTGTCGCATTTACATTCATTTGAAGTGTAGACGAGGAATACATGACACTTCGCAAATCATATTATATCTTACCATGAAACATAGAAATGAGATGCGATATCGCGTTTTAAGAAGCATTAGAACACTATTGCTACGATACCTAGACATCTGCAGACGCTATTTCCTTGCAAGGAAGTGTCGTATTTACATTCATTTGAAGTGTAGACGAGGAATACATGACACTTCGCAAATCATATTATATCTTACCATGAAACATAGAAATGAGATGCGATATCGCGTTTTAAGAAGCATTAGAAAGCTATTGTTACGATACGTAGACATCTGCAAACGCTATTTCCTTGCAAGGAAGTATCGCATTTACATTCATTTGAAGTGTAGACGAGGAATACATACACTTCGCAAATCATATTATATCTTACCATGAAACATAGAAATGAGATGCGATATCACGTTTTAAGAAGCATTAGAAATCTATTGCTACGATACGTAGAGATCTGCTAACGCTATTTCCTTGCAAGGAAGCGTCGCCTTTACATTCATTTGAAGTGTAGACGAGGAATATATAACACTTCGCAAATCATATTATATCTTACCCTGAAACATAGAAATGAGATGCGATATCGCGTTTTAAGAAGAATTAGAAATCTATTGCTACGATACGTAGACATCTGCAAGCGCTATTTCCTAGCGAGGAAGTGTCGCATTCACATTCATTTGAAGTGTAGAGGAGGAATACATAACACTTCGCAAATCATATTATATCTTACCATGAAACATAGAAATGAGATGCGGTATCGCGTTTTAAGAAGCATTAGAACACTACCACTACGATACCTAGACATCTGCCGACGCTATTTCCTAGCAAGGAAGTGTCGCATTTAAATTCATTTGAAGTGTAGACGAGGAATACATAACACTTTGCAAATCATATTATATCTTACCATGAAAAATAGAAATGAGATGCGATATCGCGTTTTAAGAAGCATTAGAACTCTATTGCTACAATAGGTAGACATCTGCAAACGCTATCTCCTAGCAAGGAAGCGTCGCATTTTCATTCATTTGAAGTGTAGACGAGGAATACATACACTTCGCAAATCATATTATATCTTACCATGAAACATGGAAATGAGATGCGATATCGCATTTTTAGAAGCATTAGAACACTATTGCTACGATAGGTAGACATTTGCAAACGCTATTTCCTTGCAAGGAAGTGTCGCATTTACATTCATTTGCAGTGTAGACGAGGAATACATAACACATCGCAAATCATATTATATCTTACCATGAAACATAGAAATGAGATGCGATATCGCGTTTTAAGAAGCATTAGAACTCTACCACTACGATACCTAGACATCTGCCGACGCTATTTCCTAGCAAGGAAGTGTCGCATTTACATTCATTTGAAGTGTAGACGAGGAATACATGACACTTCGCAAATCATATTATATCTTACCATGAAACATAGAAAAGAGATGCGATATCGCGTTTTAAGAAGCATTAGAAAGCTATTGCTACGATACGTAGACATCTGCAAACGCTATCTCCTAGCAAGGAAGTGTCGCATTTTCATTCATTTGAAGTGTAGACGAGGAATACATAACACTTCGCAAATCATATTATATCTTACCATGAAACATAGAAATGAGGTGCGATATCGCGTTTTAAGAAGCATTAGAACTCTACCACTACGATACCGAGACATCTGCAGACGCTATTTCCTAGCAAGGAAGTGTCGCATTTACATTCATTTGAAGTGTAGACGAGGAATACATGACACTTCGCAAATCATATAATATCTTACCATGAAACATAGAAATGAGATGCGATATCGCGTTTTAAGAAGCATTAGAACACTATTGCTACGATACCTAGACATCTGCAGACGCTATTTCCTTGCAAGGAAGTGTCGCATTTACATTCATTTGAAGTGTAGACGAGGAATACATGACACTTCGCAAATCATATTATATCTTACCATGAAACATAGAAATGAGATGCGATATCGCGTTTTAAGAAGCATTAAAAAGCTATTGCTACGATACGTAGACATCTGCAAACGCTATTTCCTTGCAAGGAAGCGTCGCATTTACTTTCATTTGAATCGTAGACGAGGAATGCGTAACACTTCGCAATGAATATTATATCTTATCATGAAACATAGATATGAGATGCAATATCTCGTTTTAAGAAGCATTTGAACTCTATTGCTACGATACGTAGTCATCTGCAAACGCTATTTCATTGCAAGGAAGTGTCGCATTTACATTCATTTGAAGTGTAGACGAGGAATACGTAACACTTCGCAAATCATATTATATCTTACCATGAAAAATAGAAATGAGATGCGATATCGCGTTTTAAGAAGCATTAGAACTCTATTGCTACGATAGGTAGACATCTGCAAACGCTATTTTCTTGCGAGGAAGTGTCGCATTTACATTCATTTGAAGTGTAGACGTGGAATACATAACACTTCGCAAATCATATTATATCTTACCATGAAACATAGAAATGAGATGCGATATCGCGTTTTAAGAATCATAAAAACTCTATTGCTACGATACGTAGACATCTGCAAACGCTATTTCTTTGCAAGGAAGTGTCGCATTCACATTCATTTGAAGTGTAGACGAGGAATACATAACACTTCGCAAATCATATTATATCTTACCATGAAACATAGAAATGAGATGCGATATCGCGTTTTAAGAAGCATTAGAACTCTATCACTACGATACCTAGACATCTGCAGACGCTATTTCCTAGCAAGGAAGTGTCGCATTTACATTCATTTGAAGTGTAGACGAGGAATACATGACACTTCGCAAATCATACTATATCTTACCATGAAACATAGAAATGAGATGCGATATCGCGTTTTAAGAAGTATAAGAACTCTATTGCTAAGATACGTAGACATCTGCAAACGCTATTTCCTTGCAAGGAAGTGTCGCATATTCATTCATTTGAAGTGTAGACGAGGAATACATAACACTTCGCAAATCATATTATATCTTACCATGAAACATAGAAATGAGATGCGATATCGCGTTTTAAGAAGCATTAGAACTCTATTGCTACGATACCTAGACATCTGCAAACGCTATTTCCTAGCAAGGAAGTGTCGCATTCACATTCATTTGAAGTGTAGACGAGGAATACATGACACTTCGCAAATCATATTATATCTTACCATGAAGCATAGAAATGAGATGCGATATCGCGTTTTAAGAAGCATTAGAAATCTATTGCAACGATACGTAGACATCTGCAAACGCTATTTCCCAGCAAGGAAGTGTCGCATTTACATTCATTTGAAGTGTAGACGAGGACTACATAACACTTCGCGAATCATATTATATCCTACCATGAAACATAGAAATGAGATGCGATATCGCGTTTTAAGGAGCATTAGAACTCTATTGCTACGATACGTAGACATCTGCAAACGCTATTTCCTAGCAAGGAAGTGTCGCATTTACATTCATTTGAAGTGTAGACGAGGAATACATAACACTCCGCAATTCATATTATGTCTTACCATGAAACATAGAAATGAGATGCGATATCGCGTTTTAAGAATCATAAGAACTCTATTGCTACGATACGTAGACATCTGCAAACGCTATCTCATTGCAAGGAAGTGGCGCATTTACATTCATTTGAAGTGTAGACTAGGAATGCATAACACTTCGCAAATCATATTATATCTTACCATGAAACATAGAAATGAGATGCGATATCGCGTTTTAAGAAGCATTAGAACTCTATTGCTACGATACCTAGACATCTGCAAACGCTATTTCCTAGCAAGGAAGTGTCGCATTTACATTCATTTGAAGTGTAGACGAGGAATACATGACACATCGCAAATCATATTATATCTTACCATGAAACATAGAAATGAGATGCGATATCGAGTTTTAAGAAGCATTAGAGATCTATTGCTACGATACGTAGACATCTGCAAACGCTATTTCCTAGGAAGGAAGTGTCGCATTTACATTCATTTGAAGTGTAGACGAGGAATACATAACACTTCGCAAATCATATTATATCCTACCATGAAACATAGAAATGAGATGCGATATCGCGTTTTAAGAAGCATTAGAACTCTATTGCTACGATACGTAGACATCTGCAAACGCTATTTCCTAGCAGGGAAGTGTCGCATTCACATTCATTTGAAGTGTAGACGAGGAATACATGACACTTCGCAAATCATATTATATCTTACCATGAAACATAGAAATGAGATGCGATATCGTGTCTTAAGAAGCATTGGAACTCTATAGCTACGATACGTAGACATCTGCAAACGCTATTTCCTGGCAAGGAAGTGTCGCATTTACATTCATTTGAAGTGTAGACGAGGAATACATAACACTTCGCAAATCATATTATATCTTACCATGAAACATAGAAATGAGATGCGATATCGCGTTTTAAGAAGCATTAGAACACTATTGCTACGATAGGTGGACATCTGCAAACGCTATTTCCTTGCAAGGAAGTGTCGCATTTACATTCACTTGAAGTGTAGACGAGGAATACATAACACTTCGCAAATCATATTATATCTTACCATGAAACATAGAAATGAGATGCGATATCGCGTTTTAAGAATCATAAGAACTCTGTTGCTACGATACGTAGAGATCTGCAAACGCTATTTCCTTGGAAGGAAGTGTCCCATTTACATTCTTCTGAAGTGAATACGAGGTATACATAACACTTTACAATGAATATTATATCTTATCATGCAACATAGTAATGAGATGCGATATCGCGTTTTAAGAAGCATTCGAACAATATTTCTACGATAGGTAGATACCTGCAAACTCTATCTCATTGCAAGGAAGTGTCGCATTTACATTCATTTGAAGTGTAGACTAGGAATGCATAACAATTCGCAAATCATATTATATCTTATCATGAAACATAGAAATGAGATGCGATATCGCGTTTTAAGAAGCATTAGAACTCTATTGCTACGATACCTAGACATCTGCAGGCGCTATTTCCTAGCAAGGAAGTGTCGCATTTACATTCATTTGAAGTGTAGACGAGGAATACATGACACTTCGCAAATCATACTATATCTTACCATGAAACATAGAAATGAGATGCGATATCGCGTTTTAAGAAGTATAAGAACTCTATTGCTAAGATACGTAGACATCTGCAAACGCTATTTCTTTGCAAGGAAGTGTCGCATTCACATTCATTTGAAGTGTAGACGAGGAATACATAACTCTTCGCAAATCATATTATATCTTACCATGAAACATAGAAATGAGATGCGATATCGCGTTTTAAGTATCATAAGAACTCTATTGCTACGATACGTAGACATCTGCAAACGCTATTTCCTTGCAAGGGGGTGTCACATATTCATTCATTTGAAGTGTAGACGAGGAATACATAACACTTCGCAAATCATATTATATCTTACCATGAAACATAGAAATGAGATGCGATATCGCGTTTTAAGAAGCATTAAAAAGCTATTGCTACGATACGTAGACATCTGCAAACGCTATTTCCTTGCAAGGAAGCGTCGCATTTACTTTCATTTGAATCGTAGACGAGGAATGCATAACACTTCGCAAGGAATATTATATCTTATCATGAAACATAGATATGAGATGCAATATCTCGTTTTAAGAAGCATTTGAACTCTATTGCTACGATACGTAGTCATCTGCAAACGCTATTTCATTGCAAGGAAGTGTCGCATTTACATTCATTTGAAGTGTAGACGAGGAATACGTAACACTTCGCAAATCATATTATATCTTACCATGAAAAATAGAAATGAGATGCGATATCGCGTTCTAAGAAGCATTAGAACTCTATTGCTACGATAGGTAGACATCTGCAAACGCTATTTTCTTGCGAGGAAGTGTCGCATTTACATTCATTTGAAGTGTAGACGTGGAATACATAACACTTCGCAAATCATATTATATCTTACCATGAAACATAGAAATGAGATGCGATATCGCGTTTTAAGAATCATAAAAACTCTATTGCTACGATACGTAGACATCTGCAAACGCTATTTCTTTGCAAGGAAGTGTCGCATTCACATTCATTTGAAGTGTAGACGAGGAATACATAACACTTCGCAAATCATATTATATCTTACCATGAAACATAGAAATGAGATGCGATATCGCGTTTTAAGAAGCATTAGAACTCTATCACTACGATACCTAGACATCTGCAGACGCTATTTCCTAGCAAGGAAGTGTCGCATTTACATTCATTTGAAGTGTAGACGAGGAATACATGACACTTCGCAAATCATACTATATCTTACCATGAAACATAGAAATGAGATGCGATATCGCGTTTTAAGAAGTATAAGAACTCTATTGCTAAGATACGTAGACATCTGCAAACGCTATTTCTTTGCAAGGAAGTGTCGCATTCACATTCATTTGAAGTGTAGACGAGGAATACATAACTCTTCGCAAATCGTATTATATCTTACCATGAAACATAGAAATGAGATGCGATATCGCGTTTTAAGTATCATAAGAACTCTATTGCTACGATACGTAGACATCTGCAAACGCTATTTCCTTGCAAGGAAGTGTCGCATATTCATTCATTTGAAGTGTAGACGAGGAATACATAACACTTCGCAAATCATATTATATCTTACCATGAAACATAGAAATGAGATGCGATATCGCGTTTTAAGAAGCATTAGAACTCTATTGCTACGATACCTAGACATCTGCAAACGCTATTTCCTAGCAAGGAAGTGTCGCATTCACATTCATTTGAAGTGTAGACGAGGAATACATGACACTTCGCAAATCATATTATATCTTACCATGAAGCATAGAAATGAGATGCGATATCGCGTTTTAAGAAGCATTAGAAATCTATTGCAACGATACGTAGACATCTGCAAACGCTATTTCCCAGCAAGGAAGTGTCGCATTTACATTCATTTGAAGTGTAGACGAGGACTACATAACACTTCGCGAATCATATTATATCCTACCATGAAACATAGAAATGAGATGCGATATCGCGTTTTAAGGAGCATTAGAACTCTATTGCTACGATACGTAGACATCTGCAAACGCTATTTCCTAGCAAGGAAGTGTCGCATTTACATTCATTTGAAGTGTAGACGAGGAATACATAACACTCCGCAATTCATATTATGTCTTACCATGAAACATAGAAATGAGATGCGATATCGCGTTTTAAGAATCATAAGAACTCTATTGCTACGATACGTAGACATCTGCAAACGCTATCTCATTGCAAGGAAGTGGCGCATTTACATTCATTTGAAGTGTAGACTAGGAATGCATAACACTTCGCAAATCATATTATATCTTACCATGAAACATAGAAATGAGATGCGATATCGCGTTTTAAGAAGCATTAGAACTCTATTGCTACGATACCTAGACATCTGCAAACGCTATTTCCTAGCAAGGAAGTGTCGCATTTACATTCATTTGAAGTGTAGACGAGGAATACATGACACATCGCAAATCATATTATATCTTACCATGAAACATAGAAATGAGATGCGATATCGAGTTTTAAGAAGCATTAGAGATCTATTGCTACGATACGTAGACATCTGCAAACGCTATTTCCTAGGAAGGAAGTGTCGCATTTACATTCATTTGAAGTGTAGACGAGGAATACATAACACTTCGCAAATCATATTATATCCTACCATGAAACATAGAAATGAGATGCGATATCGCGTTTTAAGAAGCATTAGAACTCTATTGCTACGATACGTAGACATCTGCAAACGCTATTTCCTAGCAGGGAAGTGTCGCATTCACATTCATTTGAAGTGTAGACGAGGAATACATGACACTTCGCAAACCATATTATATCTTACCATGAAACATAGAAATGAGATGCGATATCGTGTCTTAAGAAGCATTGGAACTCTATAGCTACGATACGTAGACATCTGCAAACGCTATTTCCTGGCAAGGAAGTGTCGCATTTACATTCATTTGAAGTGTAGACGAGGAATACATAACACTTCGCAAATCATATTATATCTTACCATGAAACATAGAAATGAGATGCGATATCGCGTTTTAAGAAGCATTAGAACACTATTGCTACGATAGGTGGACATCTGCAAACGCTATTTCCTTGCAAGGAAGTGTCGCATTTACATTCACTTGAAGTGTAGACGAGGAATACATAACACTTCGCAAATCATATTATATCTTACCATGAAACATAGAAATGAGATGCGATATCGCGTTTTAAGAATCATAAGAACTCTGTTGCTACGATACGTAGAGATCTGCAAACGCCATTTCCTTGGAAGGAAGTGTCCCATTTACATTCTTCTGAAGTGAATACGAGGTATACATAACACTTTACAATGAATATTATATCTTATCATGCAACATAGTAATGAGATGCGATATCGCGTTTTAAGAAGCATTCGAACAATATTTCTACGATAGGTAGATATCTGCAAACTCTATCTCATTGCAAGGAAGTGTCGCATTTACATTCATTTGAAGTGTAGACTAGGAATGCATAACAATTCGCAAATCATATTATATCTTATCATGAAACATAGAAATGAGATGCGATATCGCGTTTTAAGAAGCATTAGAACTCTATTGCTACGATACCTAGACATCTGCAGGCGCTATTTCCTAGCAAGGAAGTGTCGCATTTACATTCATTTGAAGTGTAGACGAGGAATACATGACACTTCGCAAATCATACTATATCTTACCATGAAACATAGAAATGAGATGCGATATCGCGTTTTAAGAAGTATAAGAACTCTATTGCTAAGATACGTAGACATCTGCAAACGCTATTTCTTTGCAAGGAAGTGTCGCATTCACATTCATTTGAAGTGTAGACGAGGAATACATAACTCTTCGCAAATCATATTATATCTTACCATGAAACATAGAAATGAGATGCGATATCGCGTTTTAAGTATCATAAGAACTCTATTGCTACGATACGTAGACATCTGCAAACGCTATTTCCTTGCAAGGAGGTGTCGCATATTCATTCATTTGAAGTGTAGACGAGGAATACATAACACTTCGCAAATCATATTATATCTTACCATGAAACATAGAAATGAGATGCGATATCGCGTTTTAAGAAGCATTAGAACTCTATTGCTACGATACCTAGACATCTGCAAACGCTATTTCCTAGCAAGGAAGTGTCGCATTTACATTCATTTGAAGTGTAGACTAGGAATGCATAACACTTCGCAAATCATATTATATCTTACCATGAAACATAGAAATGAGATGCGATATCGCGTTTTAAGAAGCATTAGAACTCTATTGCTACGATACCTAGAAATCTGCAAACGCTATTTCCTAGCAAGGAAGTGTCGCATTTACATTCATTTGAAGTGTAGACGAGGAATACATGACACATCGCAAATCATATTATATCTTACCATGAAACATAGAAATGAGATGCGATATCGCGTTTTAAGAAGCATTAGAACTCTACCACTACGATACCGAGACATCCGCAGACGCTATTTCCTAGCAAGGAAGTGTCGCATTTACATTCATTTGAAGTGTAGACGTGGAATACTTGACACATCGCAAATCATATTATATCTTACCATGAAACATAGAAATGAGATGCGATATCGCGTTTTAAGAAGCATTAGAGATCTATTGCTACGATACGTAGACATCTGCAAACGCTATTTCTTTGCAAGGAAGTGTCGCATTCACATTCATTTGAAGTGTAGACGAGGAATACATAACTCTTCGCAAATCATATTATATCTTACAATGAAACATAGAAATGAGATGCGATATCGCGTTTTAAGTATCATAAGAACTCTATTGCTACGATACGTAGACATCTGCAAACGCTATCTCATTGCAAGGAAGTGTCGCATTTACATTCATTTGAAGTGTAGACTAGGAATGCATAACACTTCGCAAATCATATTATATCTTACCATGAAACATAGAAATGAGATGCGATATCGCGTTTTAAGAAGCATTAGAACTCTATTGCTACGATACCTAGACATCTGCAGACGCTATTTCCTTGCAAGGAAGTGTCGCATTTACATTCATTTGAAGTGTAGACGAGGAATGCATAACACTTCGCAATGAATATTATATCTTATCATGAAACATAGATATGAGATGCAATATCTCGTTTTAAGAAGCATTTGAACTCTATTGCTACGATACGTAGTCATCTGCAAACGCTATTTCATTGCAAGGAAGTGTCGCATTTACATTCATTTGAAGTGTAGACGAGGAATACGTAACACTTCGCAAATCATATTATATCTTACCATGAAAAATAGAAATGAGATGCGATATCGCGTTTTAAGAAGCATTAGAACTCTATTGCTACGATAGGTAGACATCTGCAAACGCTATTTTCTTGCGAGGAAGTGTCGCATTTACATTCATTTGAAGTGTAGACGTGGAATACATAACACTTCGCAAATCATATTATATCTTACCATGAAACATAGAAATGAGATGCGATATCGCGTTTTAAGAATCATAAAAACTCTATTGCTACGATACGTAGACATCTGCAAACGCTATTTCTTTGCAAGGAAGTGTCGCATTCACATTCATTTGAAGTGTAGACGAGGAATACATAACACTTCGCAAATCATATTATATCTTACCATGAAACATAGAAATGAGATGCGATATCGCGTTTTAAGAAGCATTAGAACTCTATCACTACGATACCTAGACATCTGCAGACGCTATTTCCTAGCAAGGAAGTGTCGCATTTACATTCATTTGAAGTGTAGACGAGGAATACATGACACTTCGCAAATCATACTATATCTTACCATGAAACATAGAAATGAGATGCGATATCGCGTTTTAAGAAGTATAAGAACTCTATTGCTAAGATACGTAGACATCTGCAAACGCTATTTCTTTGCAAGGAAGTGTCGCATTCACATTCATTTGAAGTGTAGACGAGGAATACATAACTCTTCGCAAATCGTATTATATCTTACCATGAAACATAGAAATGAGATGCGATATCGCGTTTTAAGTATCATAAGAACTCTATTGCTACGATACGTAGACATCTGCAAACGCTATTTCCTTGCAAGGAAGTGTCGCATATTCATTCATTTGAAGTGTAGACGAGGAATACATAACACTTCGCAAATCATATTATATCTTACCATGAAACATAGAAATGAGATGCGATATCGCGTTTTAAGAAGCATTAGAACTCTATTGCTACGATACCTAGACATCTGCAAACGCTATTTCCTAGCAAGGAAGTGTCGCATTTACATTCATTTGAAGTGTAGACGTGGAATACTTGACACATCGCAAATCATATTATATCTTACCATGAAACATAGAAATGAGATGCGATATCGCGTTTTAAGAAGCATTAGAGATCTATTGCTACGATACGTAGACATCTGCAAACGCTATTTCTTTGCAAGGAAGTGTCGCATTCACATTCATTTGAAGTGTAGACGAGGAATACATAACTCTTCGCAAATCATATTATATCTTACAATGAAACATAGAAATGAGATGCGATATCGCGTTTTAAGTATCATAAGAACTCTATTGCTACGATACGTAGACATCTGCAAACGCTATCTCTTTGCAAGGAAGTGTCGCATTTACATTCATTTGAAGTGTAGACTAGGAATGCATAACACTTCGCAAATCATATTATATCTTACCATGAAACATAGAAATGAGATGCGATATCGCGTTTTAAGAAGCATTAGAACTCTATTGCTACGATACCTAGAAATCTGCAAACGCTATTTCCTAGCAAGGAAGTGTCGCATTTACATTCATTTGAAGTGTAGACGAGGAATACATGACACATCGCAAATCATATTATATCTTACCATGAAACATAGAAATGAGATGCGATATCGCGTTTTAAGAAGCATTAGAGATCTATTGCTACGATACGTAGACATCTGCAAACGCTATTTCCTAGGAAGGAAGTGTCGCATTTACATTCATTTGAAGTGTAGACGAGGAATACATAACACTTCGCAAATCATATTATATCCTACCATGAAACATAGAAATGAGATGCGATATCGCGTTTTAAGAAGCATTAGAACTCTATTGCTACGATACGTAGACATCTGCAAACGCTATTTCCTAGCAGGGAAGTGTCGCATTCACATTCATTTGAAGTGTAGACGAGGAATACATAACACTTTACAATGAATATTATATCTTATCATGCAACATAGTAATGAGATGCGATATCGCGTTTTAAGAAGCATTCGAACAATATTTCTACGATAGGTAGATATCTGCAAACTCTATCTCATTGCAAGGAAGTGTCGCATTTACATTCATTTGAAGTGTAGACTAGGAATGCATAACAATTCGCAAATCATATTATATCTTATCATGAAACATAGAAATGAGATGCGATATCGCGTTTTAAGAAGTATAAGAACTCTATTGCTAAGATACGTAGACATCTGCAAACGCTATTTCTTTGCAAGGAAGTGTCGCATTCACATTCATTTGAAGTGTAGACGAGGAATACATAACTCTTCGCAAATCATATTATATCTTACCATGAAACATAGAAATGAGATGCGATATCGCGTTTTAAGTATCATAAGAACTCTATTGCTACGATACGTAGACATCTGCAAACGCTATTTCCTTGCAAGGAAGTGTCGCATATTCATTCATTTGAAGTGTAGACGAGGAATACATAACACTTCGCAAATCATATTATATCTTACCATGAAACATAGAAATGAGATGCGATATCGCGTTTTAAGAAGCATTAGAACTCTATTGCTACGATACCTAGACATCTGCAAACGCTATTTCCTAGCAAGGAAGTGTCGCATTTACATTCATTTGAAGTGTAGACGTGGAATACTTGACACATCGCAAATCATAATATATCTTACCATGAAACATAGAAATGAGATGCGATATCGCGTTTTAAGAAGCATTCGAACAATATTTCTACGATAGGTAGATATCTGCAAACTCTATCTCATTGCAAGGAAGTGTCGCATTTACATTCATTTGAAGTGTAGACTAGGAATGCATAACAATTCGCAAATCATATTATATCTTATCATGAAACATAGAAATGAGATGCGATATCGCGTTTTAAGAAGTATAAGAACTCTATTGCTAAGATACGTAGACATCTGCAAACGCTATTTCTTTGCAAGGAAGTGTCGCATTCACATTCATTTGAAGTGTAGACGAGGAATACATAACTCTTCGCAAATCATATTATATCTTACCATGAAACATAGAAATGAGATGCGATATCGCGTTTTAAGTATCATAAGAACTCTATTGCTACGATACGTAGACATCTGCAAACGCTATTTCCTTGCAAGGAAGTGTCGCATATTCATTCATTTGAAGTGTAGACGAGGAATACATAACACTTCGCAAATCATATTATATCTTACCATGAAACATAGAAATGAGATGCGATATCGCGTTTTAAGAAGCATTAGAACTCTATTGCTACGATACCTAGACATCTGCAAACGCTATTTCCTAGCAAGGAAGTGTCGCATTTACATTCATTTGAAGTGTAGACGTGGAATACTTGACACATCGCAAATCATAATATATCTTACCATGAAACATAGAAATGAGATGCGATATCGCGTTTTAAGAAGCATTAGAGATCTATTGCTACGATACGTAGACATCTGCAAACGCTATTTCTTTGCAAGGAAGTGTCGCATTCACATTCATTTGAAGTGTAGACGAGGAATACATAACTCTTCGCAAATCATATTATATCTTACCATGAAACATAGAAATGAGATGCGATATCGCGTTTTAAGAAGCATTAGAACTCTATTGCTACGATACCTAGACATCTGCAAACGCTATTTCCTAGCAAGGAAGTGTCGCATTTACATTCATTTGAAGTGTAGACGAGGAATACATGACACATCGCAAATCATATTATATCTTACCATGAAACATAGAAATGAGATGCGATATCGCGTTTTAAGAAGCATTAGAGATCTATTGCTACGATACGTAGACATCTGCAAACGCTATTTCCTAGGAAGGAAGTGTCGCATTTACATTCATTTGAAGTGTGGACGAGGAATACATAACACTTCGCAAATCATATTATATCCTACCATGAAACATAGAAATGAGATGCGATATCGCGTTTTAAGAAGCATTAGAACTCTATTGCTACGATACGTAGACATCTGCAAACGCTATTTCCTAGCAGGGAAGTGTCGCATTCACATTCATTTGAAGTGTAGACGAGGAATACATGACACTTCGCAAATCATATTATATCTTACCATGAAGCATAGAAATGAGATGCGATATCGCGTTTTAAGAAGCATTAGAAATCTATTGCAACGATACGTCGACATCTGCAAACGCTATTTCCCAGCAAGGAAGTGTCGCATTTACATTCATTTGAAGTGTAGGCGAGGAATACATAACACTTCGCCAATCATATTATATCTTACCATGAAACATAGAAATGAGATACGATATCACGTTTTAAGAAGCATTAGAACTCTATCCCTACGATACGTAGACATCTGCAAACGCTATTTCCTTGCAAGGAAGTGTCGCATTATCATTCATTTGAAGTGTAGACGAGGAATACATAACACTTCGCAAATCATATTATGTCTTACCATGAAACATAATAATGAGATGCGATATCGCGTTTTAAGAAGCATTAGAAATCTATTGCTATGATACGTAGACATCTGCAAACGCTATTTCCTTGCAAGGAAGTGTCGCATTTACATTCATTTGAAGTGTAGGCGAGGAATACATAACACTTCGCCAATCATATTATATCTTACCATGAAACATAGAAATGAGATACATTATCACGTTTTAAGAAGCATTAGAGCTCTATACCTACGATACGTAGACATCTGCAAACGCTATTTCCTAGCAAGGAAGTGTCGCATTTACATTTATTTGAAGTGTAGACGAGGAATACATAACACTCCGCAATTCATATTATGTCTTACCATGAAACATAGAAATGAGATGCGATATCGCGTTTTAAGAATCATAAGAACTCTATTGCTACGATACGTAGACATCTGCAAACGCTATCTCATTGCAAGGAAGTGTCGCATTTACATTCATTTGAAGTGTAGACTAGGAATGCATAACACTTCGCAAATCATATTATATCTTACCATGAAACATAGAAATGAGATGCGATATCGCGTTTTAAGAAGCATTAGAACTCTATAGCTACGATACCTAGACATCTGCAGGCGCTATTTCCTAGCAAGGAAGTGTCGCATTTACATTCATTTGAAGTGTAGACGAGGAATACATGACACTTCGCAAATCATACTATATCTTACCATGAAACATAGAAATGAGATGCGATATCGCGTTTTAAGAAGTATAAGAACTCTATTGCTACGATACGTAGACATCTGCAAACGCTATTTCTTTGCAAGGAAGTGTCGCATTCACATTCATTTGAAGTGTAGACGAGGAATACATAACTCTTCGCAAATCATATTATATCTTACCATGAAACATAGAAATGAGATGCGATATCGCGTTTTAAGAAGCATTAGAACTCTATTGCTACGATACCTAGACATCTGCAAACGCTATTTCCTAGCAAGGAAGTGTCGCATTTACATTCATTTGAAGTGTAGACGAGGAATACATGACACATCGCAAATCATATTATATCTTACCATGAAACATAGAAATGAGATGCGATATCGCGTTTTAAGAAGCATTAGAGATCTATTGCTACGATACGTAGACATCTGCAAACGCTATTTCCTAGGAAGGAAGTGTCGCATTTACATTCATTTGAAGTGTAGACGAGGAATACATAACACTTCGCAAATCATATTATATCCTACCATGAAACATAGAAATGAGATGCGATATCGCGTTTTAAGAAGCATTAGAACTCTATTGCTACGATACGTAGACACCTGCAAACGCTATTTCCTAGCAGGGAAGTGTCGCATTCACATTCATTTGAAGTGTAGACTAGGAATACATGACACTTCGCAAATCATATTATATCTTACCATGAAGCATAGAAATGAGATGCGATATCACGTTTTAAGAAGCATTAGAACTCTATCCCTACGATACGTAGACATCTGCAAACGCTATATCCTAGCAAGGAAGTGTCGCATTTACATTCATTTGAAGTGTAGACGTGGAATACTTGACACATCGCAAATCATATTATATCTTACCATGAAACATAGAAATGAGATGCGATATCGCGTTTTAAGAAGCATTAGAGATCTATTGCTACGATACGTAGACATCTGCAAACGCTATTTCTTTGCAAGGAAGTGTCGCATTCACATTCATTTGAAGTGTAGACGAGGAATACATAACTCTTCGCAAATCATATTATATCTTACCATGAAACATAGAAATGAGATGCGATATCGCGTTTTAAGAAGCATTAGAACTCTATTGCTACGATACCTAGACATCTGCAAACGCTATTTCCTAGCAAGGAAGTGTCGCATTTACATTCATTTGAAGTGTAGACGAGCAATACATGACACATCGCAAATCATATTATATCTTACCATGAAACATAGAAATGAGATGCGATATCGCGTTTTAAGAAGCATTAGAGATCTATTGCTACGATACGTAGACATCTGCAAACGCTATTTCCTAGGAAGGAAGTGTCGCATTTACATTCATTTGAAGTGTAGACGAGGAATACATAACACTTCGCAAATCATATTATATCTTACCATGAAACATAGAAATGAGATACATTATCACGTTTTAAGAAGCATTAGAGCTCTATACCTACGATACGTAGACATCTGCAAACGGTATTTCCTAGCAAGGAAGTGTCGCATTTACATTTATTTGAAGTGTAGACGAGGAATACATAACACTCCGCAATTCATATTATGTCTTACCATGAAACGTAGAAATGAGATGCGATATCGCGTTTTAAGAATCATAAGAACTCTATTGCTACGATACGTAGACATCTGCAAACGCTATCTCATTGCAAGGAAGTGTCGCATTTACATTCATTTGAAGTGTAGACTAGGAATGCATAACACTTCGCAAATCATATTATATCTTACCATGAAACATAGAAATGAGATGCGATATCGCGTTTTAAGAAGCATTAGAACTCTATAGCTACGATACCTAGACATCTGCAGGCGCTATTTCCTAGCAAGGAAGTGTCGCATTTACATTCATTTGAAGTGTAGACGAGGAATACATGACACTTCGCAAATCATACTATATCTTACCATGAAACATAGAAATGAGATGCGATATCGCGTTTTAAGAAGTATAAGAACTCTATTGCTACGATACGTAGACATCTGCAAACGCTATTTCTTTGCAAGGAAGTGTCGCATTCACATTCATTTGAAGTGTAGACGAGGAATACATAACTCTTCGCAAATCATATTATATCTTACCATGAAACATAGAAATGAGATGCGATATCGCGTTTTAAGTATCATAAGAACTCTATTGCTACGATACGTAGACATCTGCAAACGCTATTTCCCAGCAAGGAAGTGTCGCATTTACATTCATTTGAAGTGTAGGCGAGGAATACATAACACTTCGCCAATCATAATATATCTTACCATGAAACATAGAAATGAGATACGATATCACGTTTTAAGAAGCATTAGAACTCTATCCCTACGATACGTAGACATCTGCAAACGCTATTTCCTAGCAAGGAAGTGTCGCATTTACATTCATTTGAAGTGTAGACGTGGAATACTTGACACATCGCAAATCATATTATATCTTACCATGAAACATAGAAATGAGATGCGATATCGCGTTTTAAGAAGCATTAGAGATCTATTGCTACGATACGTAGACATCTGCAAACGCTATTTCTTTGCAAGGAAGTGTCGCATTCACATTCATTTGAAGTGTAGACGAGGAATACATAACTCTTCGCAAATCATATTATATCTTACCATGAAACATAGAAATGAGATGCGATATCGCGTTTTAAGAAGCATTAGAACTCTATTGCTACGATACCTAGACATCTGCAAACGCTATTTCCTAGCAAGGAAGTGTCGCATTTACATTCATTTGAAGTGTAGACGAGGAATACATGACACATCGCAAATCATATTATATCTTACCATGAAACATAGAAATGAGATGCGATATCGCGTTTTAAGAAGCATTAGAGATCTATTGCTACGATACGTAGACATCTGCAAACGCTATTTCCTAGGAAGGAAGTGTCGCATTTACATTCATTTGAAGTGTAGACGAGGAATACATAACACTTCGCAAATCATATTATATCCTACCATGAAACATAGAAATGAGATGCGATATCGCGTTTTAAGAAGCATTAGAACTCTATTGCTACGATACGTAGACATCTGCAAACGCTATTTCCTAGCAGGGAAGTGTCGCATTCACATTCATTTGAAGTGTAGACGAGGAATACATGACACTTCGCAAATCATATTATATCTTACCATGAAGCATAGAAATGAGATGCGATATCGCGTTTTAAGAAGCATTAGAAATCTATTGCAACGATACGTAGACATCTGCAAACGCTATTTCCCAGCAAGGAAGTGTCGCATTTACATTCATTTGAAGTGTAGGCGAGGAATACATAACACTTCGCCAATCATATTATATCTTACCATGAAACATAGAAATGAGATACGATATCACGTTTTAAGAAGCATTAGAACTCTATCCCTACGATACGTAGACATCTGCAAACGCTATTTCCTTGCAAGGAAGTGTCGCATTATCATTCATTTGAAGTGTAGACGAGGAATACATAACACTTCGCAAATCATATTATGTCTTACCATGAAACATAATAATGAGATGCGATATCGCGTTTTAAGAAGCATTAGAAATCTATTGCTATGATACGTAGACATCTGCAAACGCTATTTCCTTGCAAGGAAGTGTCGCATTTACATTCATTTGAAGTGTAGGCGAGGAATACATAACACTTCGCCAATCATATTATATCTTACCATGAAACATAGAAATGAGATACATTATCACGTTTTAAGAAGCATTAGAGCTCTATACCTACGATACGTAGACATCTGCAAACGCTATTTCCTAGCAAGGAAGTGTCGCATTTACATTTATTTGAAGTGTAGACGAGGAATACATAACACTCCGCAATTCATATTATGTCTTACCATGAAACATAGAAATGAGATGCGATATCGCGTTTTAAGAATCATAAGAACTCTATTGCTACGATACGTAGACATCTGCAAACGCTATCTCATTGCAAGGAAGTGTCGCATTTACATTCATTTGAAGTGTAGACTAGGAATGCATAACACTTCGCAAATCATATTATGTCTTACCATGAAACATAGAAATGAGATGCGATATCGCGTTTTAAGAAGCATTAGAACTCTATAGCTACGATACCTAGACATCTGCAGGCGCTATTTCCTAGCAAGGAAGTGTCGCATTTACATTCATTTGAAGTGTAGACGAGGAATACATGACACTTCGCAAATCATACTATATCTTACCATGAAACATAGAAATGAGATGCGATATCGCGTTTTAAGAAGTATAAGAACTCTATTGCTACGATACGTAGACATCTGCAAACGCTATTTCTTTGCAAGGAAGTGTCGCATTCACATTCATTTGAAGTGTAGACGAGGAATACATAACTCTTCGCAAATCATATTATATCTTACCATGAAACATAGAAATGAGATGCGATATCGCGTTTTAAGTATCATAAGAACTCTATTGCTACGATACGTAGACATCTGCAAACGCTATTTCCCAGCAAGGAAGTGTCGCATTTACATTCATTTGAAGTGTAGGCGAGGAATACATAACACTTCGCCAATCATATTATATCTTACCATGAAACATAGAAATGAGATACGATATCACGTTTTAAGAAGCATTAGAACTCTATCCCTACGATACGTAGACATCTGCAAACGCTATTTCCTAGCAAGGAAGTGTCGCATTTACATTCATTTGAAGTGTAGACGTGGAATACTTGACACATCGCAAATCATATTATATCTTACCATGAAACATAGAAATGAGATGCGATATCGCGTTTTAAGAAGCATTAGAGATCTATTGCTACGATACGTAGACATCTGCAAACGCTATTTCTTTGCAAGGAAGTGTCGCATTCACATTCATTTGAAGTGTAGACGAGGAATACATAACTCTTCGCAAATCATATTATATCTTACCATGAAACATAGAAATGAGATGCGATATCGCGTTTTAAGAAGCATTAGAACTCTATTGCTACGATACCTAGACATCTGCAAACGCTATTTCCTAGCAAGGAAGTGTCGCATTTACATTCATTTGAAGTGTAGACGAGGAATACATGACACATCGCAAATCATATTATATCTTACCATGAAACATAGAAATGAGATGCGATATCGCGTTTTAAGAAGCATTAGAGATCTATTGCTACGATACGTAGACATCTGCAAACGCTATTTCCTAGGAAGGAAGTGTCGCATTTACATTCATTTGAAGTGTAGACGAGGAATACATAACACTTCGCAAATCATATTATATCCTACCATGAAACATAGAAATGAGATGCGATATCGCGTTTTAAGAAGCATTAGAACTCTATTGCTACGATACGTAGACATCTGCAAACGCTATTTCCTAGCAGGGAAGTGTCGCATTCACATTCATTTGAAGTGTAGACGAGGAATACATGACACTTCGCAAATCATATTATATCTTACCATGAAGCATAGAAATGAGATGCGATATCGCGTTTTAAGAAGCATTAGAAATCTATTGCAACGATACGTAGACATCTGCAAACGCTATTTCCCAGCAAGGAAGTGTCGCATTTACATTCATTTGAAGTGTAGGCGAGGAATACATAACACTTCGCCAATCATATTATATCTTACCATGAAACATAGAAATGAGATACGATATCACGTTTTAAGAAGCATTAGAACTCTATCCCTACGATACGTAGACATCTGCAAACGCTATTTCCTTGCAAGGAAGTGTCGCATTATCATTCATTTGAAGTGTAGACGAGGAATACATAACACTTCGCAAATGATATTATGTCTTACCATGAAACATAATAATGAGATGCGATATCGCGTTTTAAGAAGCATTAGAAATCTATTGCTATGATACGTAGACATCTGCAAACGCTATTTCCTTGCAAGGAAGTGTCGCATTTACATTCATTTGAAGTGTAGGCGAGGAATACATAACACTTCGCCAATCATATTATATCTTACCATGAAACATAGAAATGAGATACATTATCACGTTTTAAGAAGCATTAGAGCTCTATACCTACGATACGTAGACATCTGCAAACGCTATTTCCTAGCAAGGAAGTGTCGCATTTACATTCATTTGAAGTGTAGACGAGGAATACATAACACTTCGCAAATCATATTATATCTTACCATGAAACATAGAAATGAGATGCGATATCGCGTTTTAAGTATCATAAGAACTCTATTGCTACGATACGTAGACATCTGCAAACGCTATTTCCTTGCAAGGAAGTGTCGCATATTCATTCATTTGAAGTGTAGACGAGGAATACATAACACTTCGCAAATCATATTATATCTTACCATGAAACATAGAAATGAGATGCGATATCGCGTTTTAAGAAGCATTAGAACTCTATTGCTACGATACCTAGACATCTGCAAACGCTATTTCCTAGCAAGGAAGTGTCGCATTTACATTCATTTGAAGTGTAGACGAGGAAGACATGACACATCGCAAATCATATTATATCTTACCATGATACATAGAAATGAGATGCGATATCGCGTTTCAAGAAGCATTAGAGATCTATTGCTACGATACGTAGACACCTGCAAACGCTATTTCCTAGGAAGGAAGTGTCGCATTTACATTCATTTGAAGTGTAGGCGAGGAATACATAACACTTCGCAAATCATATTATATCCTACCATGAAACATAGAAATGAGATGCGATATCGCGTTTTAAGAAGCATTAGAACTCTATTGCTACGATACGTAGACATCTGCAAACGCTATTTCCTAGCAGGGAAGTGTCGCATTCACATTCATTTGAAGTGTAGACGAGGAATACATGACACTTCGCACATCATATTATATCTTACCATGAAACATAGAAATAAGATGCGATATCGTGTCTTAAGAAGCATTGGAACTCTATAGCTACGATACGTAGATATCTGCAAACGCTATTTCCTGGCAAGGAAGTGTCGCATTTACATTCATTTGAAGTGTAAACGAGGAATACATAACACTTCGCAAATCATATTATATCTTACCATGAAACATAGAAATGAGATGCGATATCGCGTTTTAAGAAGCATTAGAACACTATTGCTACGATAGGTGGACATCTGCAAACGCTATTTCCTTGCAAGGAAGTGTCGCATTTACATTCACTTGAAGTGTAGACGAGGAATACATAACACTTCGCAAATCATATTATATCTTACCATGAAACATAGAAATGAGATGCGATATCGCGTTTTAAGAATCATAAGAACTCTGTTGCTACGATACGTAGAGATCTGCAAACGCTATTTCCTTGGAAGGAAGTGTCCCATTTACATTCTTCTGAAGTGAATACGAGGTATACATAACACTTTACAATGAATATTATATCTTATCATGCAACATAGTAATGAGATGCGATATCGCGTTTTAAGAAGCATTCGAACAATATTTCTACGATAGGTAGATATCTGCAAACTCTATCTCATTGCAAGGAAGTGTCGCATTTACATTCATTTGAAGTGTAGGCTAGGAATGCATAACAATTCGCATATCATATTATATCTTATCATGAAGCATAGAAATGAGATGCGATATCGCGTTTTAAGAAGCATTAGAACTCTATTGCTACGATACCTAGACATCTGCAGGCGCTATTTCCTAGCAAGGAAGTGTCGCATTTACATTCATTTGAAGTGTGGACGAGGAATACATGACACTTCGCAAATCATACTATATCTTACCATGAAACATAGAAATGAGATGCGATATCGCGTTTTAAGAAGTATAAGAACTCTATTGCTACGATACGTAGACATCTGCAAACGCTATTTCTTTGCAAGGAAGTGTCGCATTCACATTCATTTGAAGTGTAGACGAGGAATACATAACTCTTCGCAAATCATATTATATCTTACCATGAAACATAGAAATGAGATGCGATATCGCGTTTTAAGTATCATAAGAAATCTATTGCTACGATACGTAGACATCTGCAAACGCTATTTCCTTGCAAGGAAGTGTCGCATATTCATTCATTTGAAGTGTAGACGAGGAATACATAACACTTCGCAAATCATATTATATCTTACCATGAATCATAGAAATGAGATGCGATATCGCGTTTTAAGAAGCATTAGAACTCTATTGCTACGATACCTAGACATCTGCAAACGCTCTTTCCTAGCAAGGAAGTGTCGCATTTACATTCATTTGAAGTGTAGACGAGGAATACATGACACATCGCAAATCATATTATATCTTACCATGAAACATAGAAATGAGATGCGATATTGCGTTTTAAGAAGCATTAGAGATCTATTGCTACGATACGTAGACATCTGCAAACGCTATTTCCTATGAAGGAAGTGTTGCATTTACATTCATTTGAAGTGTAGACGAGGAATACATAACTCTTCGCAAATCATATTATATCCTACCATGAAACATAGAAATGAGATGCGATATCGCGTTTTAAGAAGCATTAGAACTCTATTGCTACGATACCTAGACATCTGCAAACGCTATTTCCTAGCAGGGAAGTGTCGCATTCACATTCATTTGAAGTGTAGACGGGGAATACATGACACTTCGCAAATCATATTATATCTTACCATGAAGCATAGAAATGAGATGCGATATCGCGTTTTAAGAAGCATTAGAAATCTATTGCAACGATACGTAGACATCTGCAAACGCTATTTCCCAGCAAGGAAGTGTCGCATTTACATTCATTTGAAGTGTAGATGAGGACTACATAACACTTCGCAAATCATATTATATCCTACCATGAAACATAGAAATGAGATGCGATATCGCGTTTTAAGGAGCATTAGAACTCTATTGCTACGATACGTAGACATCTGCAAACGCTATTTCCTAGCAAGGAAGTGTCGCATTTACATTCATTTGAAGTGTTGACGAGGAATACATAACACTTCGCAAATCATATTATATCTTCCCATGAAACATAGAAATGAGATGCGATATCGCGTTTTAAGAAGCATTAGAACACTATTGCTACAATACGTAGATATCTGCAAACGCTATTTCCTGGCAAGGAAGTGTCGCATTTACATTCATTTGAAGTGTAAACGAGGAATACATAACACTTCGCAAATCATATTATATCTTACCATGAAACATAGAAATGAGATGCGATATCGCGTTTTAAGAAGCATTAGAACACTATTGCTACGATAGGTGGACATCTGCAAACGCTATTTCCTTGCAAGGAAGTGTCGCATTTACATTCACTTGAAGTGTAGACGAGGAATACATAACACTTCGCAAATCATATTATATCTTACCATGAAACATAGAAATGAGATGCGATATCGCGTTTTAAGAATCATAAGAACTCTGTTGCTACGATACGTAGAGATCTGCAAACGCTATTTCCTTGGAAGGAAGTGTCCCATTTACATTCTTCTGAAGTGAATACGAGGTATACATAACACTTTACAATGAATATTATATCTTATCATGCAACATAGTAATGAGATGCGATATCGCGTTTTAAGAAGCATTCGAACAATATTTCTACGATAGGTAGATATCTGCAAACTCTATCTCATTGCAAGGAAGTGTCGCATTTACATTCATTTGAAGTGTAGGCTAGGAATGCATAACAATTCGCAAATCATATTATATCTTATCATGAAGCATAGAAATGAGATGCGATATCGCGTTTTAAGAAGCATTAGAACTCTATTGCTACGATACCTAGACATCTGCAGGCGCTATTTCCTAGCAAGGAAGTGTCGCATTTACATTCATTTGAAGTGTGGACGAGGAATACATGACACTTCGCAAATCATACTATATCTTACCATGAAACATAGAAATGAGATGCGATATCGCGTTTTAAGAAGTATAAGAACTCTATTGCTACGATACGTAGACATCTGCAAACGCTATTTCTTTGCAAGGAAGTGTCGCATTCACATTCATTTGAAGTGTAGACGAGGAATACATAACTCTTCGCAAATCATATTATATCTTACCATGAAACATAGAAATGAGATGCGATATCGCGTTTTAAGTATCATAAGAAATCTATTGCTACGATACGTAGACATCTGCAAACGCTATTTCCTTGCAAGGAAGTGTCGCATATTCATTCATTTGAAGTGTAGACGAGGAATACATAACACTTCGCAAATCATATTATATCTTACCATGAATCATAGAAATGAGATGCGATATCGCGTTTTAAGAAGCATTAGAACTCTATTGCTACGATACCTAGACATCTGCAAACGCTCTTTCCTAGCAAGGAAGTGTCGCATTTACATTCATTTGAAGTGTAGACGAGGAATACATGACACATCGCAAATCATATTATATCTTACCATGAAACATAGAAATGAGATGCGATATTGCGTTTTAAGAAGCATTAGAGATCTATTGCTACGATACGTAGACATCTGCAAACGCTATTTCCTATGAAGGAAGTGTTGCATTTACATTCATTTGAAGTGTAGACGAGGAATACATAACTCTTCGCAAATCATATTATATCCTACCATGAAACATAGAAATGAGATGCGATATCGCGTTTTAAGAAGCATTAGAACTCTATTGCTACGATACCTAGACATCTGCAAACGCTATTTCCTAGCAGGGAAGTGTCGCATTCACATTCATTTGAAGTGTAGACGGGGAATACATGACACTTCGCAAATCATATTATATCTTACCATGAAGCATAGAAATGAGATGCGATATCGCGTTTTAAGAAGCATTAGAAATCTATTGCAACGATACGTAGACATCTGCAAACGCTATTTCCCAGCAAGGAAGTGTCGCATTTACATTCATTTGAAGTGTAGATGAGGACTACATAACACTTCGCAAATCATATTATATCCTACCATGAAACATAGAAATGAGATGCGATATCGCGTTTTAAGGAGCATTAGAACTCTATTGCTACGATACGTAGACATCTGCAAACGCTATTTCCTAGCAAGGAAGTGTCGCATTTACATTCATTTGAAGTGTTGACGAGGAATACATAACACTTCGCAAATCATATTATATCTTCCCATGAAACATAGAAATGAGATGCGATATCGCGTTTTAAGAAGCATTAGAACACTATTGCTACAATACGTAGACATCTGCAAACGCTATTTCCTAGCAAGGAAGTGTCGCATTTACATTCATTTGAAGTGTAGGCGAGGAATACATAACACTTCGCCAATCATATTATATCTTACCATGAAACATAGAAATGAGATACGATATCACGTTTTAAGAAGCATTAGAACTCTATCCCTACGATACGTAGACATCTGCAAACGCTATTTGCTTGCAAGGAAGTGTCGCATTATCATTCATTTGAATTGTAGACGAGGAATACATAACACTTCGCAAATCATATTATGTCTTACCATGAAACATAATAATGAGATGCGATATCGCGTTTTAAGAAGCATTAGAACTCTATTGCTACGATACCTAGACATCTGCAAACGCTATTTCCTAGCAAGGAAGTGTCGTATTTACATTCATTTGAAGTGTAGACGAGGAATACATGACACATCGCAAATCATATTATATCTTACCATGAAACATAGAAATGAGATGCGATATCGCGTTTTAAGAAGCATTAGAGATCTATTGCTACGATACGTAGACATCTGCAAACGCTATTTCCTAGGAAGGAAGTGTCGCATTTACATTCATTTGAAGTGTAGACGAGGAATACATAACACTTCGCAAATCATATTATATCCTACCATGAAACATAGAAATGAGATGCGATATCGCGTTTTAAGAAGCACTAGAACTCTATTGCTACGATACGTAGACATCTGCAAACGCTATTTCCTAGCAGGGAAGTGTCGCATTCACATTCATTTGAAGTGTAGACGAGGAATACATGACACTTCGCAAATCATATTATATCTTACCATGAAACATAGAAATAAGATGCGATATCGTGTCTTAAGAAGCATTGGAACTCTATAGCTACGATACGTAGACATCTGCAAACGCTATCTCATTGCAAGGAAGTGTCGCATTTACATTCATTTGAAGTGTAGACTAGGAATGCATAACACTTCGCAAATCATATTATATCTTACCATGAAACATAGAAATGAGATGCGATATCGCGTTTTAAGAAGCATTAGAACTCTATAGCTACGATACCTAGACATCTGCAGGCGCTATTTCCTAGCAAGGAAGTGTCGCATTTACATTCATTTGAAGTGTCGACGAGGAATACATGACACTTCGCAAATCATACTATATCTTACCATGAAACATAGAAATGAGATGCGATATCGCGTTTTAAGAAGAATAAGTACTCTATTGCTACGATACGTAGACATCTGCAAACGCTATTTCTTTGCAAGGAAGTGTCGCATTCACATTCATTTGAAGTGTAGACGAGGAATACATAACTCTTTGCAAATCATATTATATCTTACCATGAAACATAGAAATGAGATGCGATATCGCGTTTTAAGTATCATAAGAACTCTATTGCTACGATACGTAGACATCTGCAAACGCTATTTCCTTGCAAGGAAGTGTCGCATATTCATTCATTTGAAGTGTAGACGAGGAATATATAACACTTCGCAAATCATATTATATCTTACCATGAATCATAGAAATGAGATGCGATATCGCGTTTTAAGAAGCATTAGAACTCTATTGCTACGATACCTAGACATCTGCAAACGCTCTTTCCTAGCAAGGAAGTGTCGCATTTACATTCATTTGAAGTGCAGACGAGGAATACATGACACATCGCAAATCATATTATATCTTACCATGAAACATAGAAGTGAGATGCGATATCGCGTTTTAAGAAGCATTAGAGATCTATTGCTACGATACGTAGACATCTGCAAACGCTATTTCCTAGGAAGGAAGTGTCGCATTTACATTCATTTGAAGTGTAGACGAGGAATACATAACTCTTCGCAAATCATATTATATCCTACCATGAAACATAGAAATGAGATGCGATATCGCGTTTTAAGAAGCATTAGAACTCTATTGCTACGATACGTAGACATCTGCAAACGCTATTTCCTAGCAGGGAAGTGTCGCATTCACATTCATTTGAAGTGTAGACGGGGAATACATGACACTTCGCAAATCATATTATATCTTACCATGAAGCATAGAAATGAGATGCGATATCGCGTTTTAAGAAGCATTAGAAATCAATTGCAACGATACGTAGACATCTGCAAACGCTATTTCCCAGCAAGGAAGTGTCGCATTTACATTCATTTGAAGTGTAGACGAGGACTACATAACACTTCGCAAATCATATTATATCCTACCATGAAACATAGAAATGAGATGCGATATCGCGTTTTAAGGAGCATTAGAACTCTATTGCTACGAAACGTAGACATCTGCAAACGCTATTTCCTAGCAAGGAAGTGTCGCATTTACATTCATTTGAAGTGTAGACGAGGAATACATAACACTTCGCAAATCATATTATATCTTCCCATGAAACATAGAAATGAGATGCGATATCGCGTTTTAAGAAGCATTAGAACACTATTGCTACAATACGTAGACATCTGCAAACGCTATTTCCTAGCAAGGAAGTGTCGCATTTACATTCATTTGAAGTGTAGGCGAGGAATACATAACACTTCGCCAATCATATTATATCTTACCATGAAACATAGAAATGAGATACGATATCACGTTTTAAGAAGCATTAGAACTCTATCCCTACGATACGTAGACATCTGCAAACGCTATTTCCTTGCAAGGAGGTGTCGCATTATCATTCATTTGAAGTGTAGACGAGGAATACATAACACTTCGCAAATCATATTATATCCTACCATGAAACATAGAAATGAGATGCGATATCGCGTTTTAAGAAGTATAAGAACTCTATTGCTACGATACGTAGACATCTGCAAACGCTATTTCTTTGCAAGGAAGTGTCGCATTCACATTCATTTGAAGTGTAGACGAGGAATACATAACTCTTCGCAATTCATATTATGTCTTACCATGAAACATAGAAATGAGATGCGATATCGCGTTTTAAGAATCATAAGAACTCTATTGCTACGATACGTAGACATCTGCAAACGCTATTTCCTAGGAAGGAAGTGTCGCATTTACATTCATTTGAAGTGTAGACGAGGAATACATAACACTTCGCAAATCATATTATATCCTACCATGAAACATAGAAATGAGATGCGATATCGCGTTTTAAGAAGCATTAGAACTCTATTGCTACGACACGTAGACATCTGCAAACGCTATTTCCTAGCAGGGAAGTGTCGCATTCACATTCATTTGAAGTGTAGGCGAGGAATACATGACACTTCGCAAATCATATTATATCTTACCATGAAGCATAGAAATGAGATGCGATATCGCGTTTTAAGAAGCATTAGAAATCTATTGCAACGATACGTAGACATCTGCAAACGCTATTTCCCAGCAAGGAAGTGTCGCATTTACATTCATTTGAAGTGTAGACGAGGACTACATAACACTTCGCAAATCATATTATATCCTACCATGAAACATAGAAATGAGATGCGATATAGCGTTTTAAGGAGCATTAGAACTCTATTGCTACGATACGTAGACATCTGCAAACGCTATTTCCTAGCAAGGAAGTGTCGCATTTACATTCATTTGAAGTGTAGACGAGGAATACATAACACTTCGCAAATCATATTATATCTTTCCATGAAACATAGAAATGAGATACATTATCACGTTTTAAGAAGCATTAGAGCTCTATACCTACGATACGTAGACATCTGCAAACGCTATTTCCTAGCAAGGAAGTGTCGCATTTACATTTATTTGAAGTGTAGACGAGGAATACATAACACTCCGCAATTCATATTATGTCTTACCATGAAACATAGAAATGAGATGCGATATCGCGTTTTAAGAATCATAAGAACTCTATTGCTACGATACGTAGACATCTGCAAACGCTATCTCATTGCAAGGAAGTGTCGCATTTACATTCATTTGAAGTGTAGACTAGGAATGCATAACACTTCGCAAATCATATTATATCTTACCATGAAACATAGAAATGAGATGCGATATCGCGTTTTAAGAAGCATTAGAACTCTATTGCTACGATACCTAGACATCTGCAGGCGCTATTTCCTAGCAAGGAAGTGTCGCATTTACATTCACTTGAAGTGTAGACGAGGAATACATGACACTTCGCAAATCATACTATATCTTACCATGAAACATAGAAATGAGGTGCGATATCGCGTTTTAAGAAGTATAAGAACTCTATTGCTACGATACGTAGACATCTGCAAACGCTATTTCTTTGCAAGGAAGTGTCGCATTCACATTCATTTGAAGTGTAGACGAGGAATACATAACTCTTCGCAAATCATATTATATCTTACCATGAAACATAGAAATGAGATGCGATATCGCGTTTTACGTATCATAAGAACACTATTGCTACGATACGTAGACATCTGCAAACGCTATTTCCTTGCAAGGAAGTGTCGCATATTCATTCATTTGAAGTGTAGACGAGGAATACATAACACTTCGCAAATCATATTATATCTTACCATGAAACATAGAAATGAGATGCGATATCGCGTTTTAAGAAGCATTAGAACTCTATTGCTACGATACCTAGACATCTGCAAGCGCTATTTCCTAGCAGGGAAGTGTCGCATTCACATTCATTTGAAGTGTAGACGAGGAATACATGACACTTCGCAAATCATATTATATCTTACCATGAAGCATAGAAATGAGATGCGATATCGCGTTTTAAGATGCATTAGAAATCTATTGCTACGATACGTAGACATCTGCAAACGCTATTTCCCAGCAAGGAAGTGTCGCATTTACATTCATTTGAAGTGTAGACGAGGACTACATAACACTTCGCAAATCATATTATATCCTACCATGAAACGCAGAAATGAGATGCGATATCGCGTTTTAAGGAGCATTAGAACTCTATTGCTACGATACGTAGACATCTGCAAACGCTATTTCCTAGCAAGGAAGTGTCGCATTTACATTCATTTGAAGTGTAGACGAGGAATACATAACACTTCGCAAATCATATTATGTCTTACCATGAAACATAATAATGAGATGCGATATCGCGTTTTAAGAAGCATTAGAACTCTATTGCTACGATACGTAGACATCTGCAGACGCTATTTCCTAGCAAGGAAGTGTCGCACTTACATTCACTTGAAGTGTAGACGAGGAATACATAACACTCCGCAATTCATATTATGTCTTACCATGAAACATAGAAATGAGATGCGATATCGCGTTTTAAGAATCATAAGAACTCTATTGCTACGATACGTAGACATCTGCAAACGCTATTTCTTTGCAAGGAAGTGTCGCATTCACATTCATTTGAAGTGTAGACGAGGAATACATAACTCTTCGCAAATCATATTATATCTTACCATGAAACATAGAAATGAGATGCGATATCGCGTTTTAAGTATCATAAGAACTCTATTGCTACGATACGTAGACATCTGCAAACGCTATTTCCTTGCAAGGAAGTGTCGCATATTCATTCATTTGAAGTGTAGACGAGGAATACATAACACTTCGCAAATCATATTATATCTTACCATGAAACATAGAAATGAGATGCGATATCGCGGTTTAAGAAGCATTAGAACTCTATTGCTACGATACCTAGACATCTGCAAACGATATTTCCTCGCAAGGAAGTGTCGCATTTACATTCATTTGAAGTGTAGACGAGGAATACATGACACATCGCAAATCATATTATATCTTACCATGAAACATAGAAATGAGATGCGATATCGCGTTTTAAGAAGCATTAGAGATCTATTGCTACGATACGTAGACATCTGCAAACGCTATTTCCTAGGAAGGAAGTGTCGCATTTACATTCATTTGAAGTGTAGACGAGGAATACATAACACTTCGCAAATCATATTATATCCTACCATGAAACATAGAAATGAGATGCGATATCGCGTTTTAAGAAGCATTAGAACTCTATTGCTACGATACGTAGACATCTGCAAACGCTATTTCCTTGCAAGGAAGTGTCGCATTCACATTCATTTGAAGTGTAGACGAGGAATACATGACACTTCGCAAATCATATTATATCTTACCATGAAGCATAGAAATGAGATGCGATATCGCGTTTTAAGAAGCATTAGAAATCTATTGCAACGATACGTAGACATCTGCAAACGCTATTTCCCAGCAAGGAAGTGTCGCATTTACATTCATTTGAAGTGTAGACGAGGACTACATAACACTTCGCAAATCATATTATATCCTACCATGAAACATAGAAATGAGATGCGATATAGCGTTTTAAGGAGCATTAGAACTCTATTGCTACGATACGTAGACATCTGCAAACGCTATTTCCTAGCAAGGAAGTGTCGCATTTACATTCATTTGAAGTGTAGACGAGGAATACATAACACTTCGCAAATCATATTATATCTTTCCATGAAACATAGAAATGAGATACATTATCACGTTTTAAGAAGCATTAGAGCTCTATACCTACGATACGTAGACATCTGCAAACGCTATTTCCTAGCAAGGAAGTGTCGCATTTACATTTATTTGAAGTGTAGACGAGGAATACATAACACTCCGCAATTCATATTATGTCTTACCATGAAACATAGAAATGAGATGCGATATCGCGTTTTAAGAATCATAAGAACTCTATTGCTACGATACGTAGACATCTGCAAACGCTATCTCATTGCAAGGAAGTGTCGCATTTACATTCATTTGAAGTGTAGACTAGGAATGCATAACACTTCGCAAATCATATTATATCTTACCATGAAACATAGAAATGAGATGCGATATCGCGTTTTAAGAAGCATTAGAACTCTATTGCTACGATACCTAGACATCTGCAGGCGCTATTTCCTAGCAAGGAAGTGTCGCATTTACATTCATTTGAAGTGTAGACGAGGAATACATGACACTTCGCAAATCATACTATATCTTACCATGAAACATAGAAATGAGGTGCGATATCGCGTTTTAAGAAGCATTAGAACTCTATTGCTACGATACGTAGACATCTGCAAACGCTATTTCTTTGCAAGGAAGTGTCGCATTCACATTCATTTGAAGTGTAGACGAGGAATACATAACTCTTCGCAAATCATATTATATCTTACCATGAAACATAGAAATGAGATGCGATATCGCGTTTTACGTATCATAAGAACACTATTGCTACGATACGTAGACATCTGCAAACGCTATTTCCTTGCAAGGAAGTGTCGCATATTCATTCATTTGAAGTGTAGACGAGGAATACATAACACTTCGCAAATCATATTATATCTTACCATGAAACATAGGAATGAGATGCGATATCGCGTTTTAAGAAGCATTAGAACTCTATTGCTACGATACCTAGACATCTGCAAACGCTATTTCCTAGCAGGGAAGTGTCGCATTCACATTCATTTGAAGTGTAGACGAGGAATACATGACACTTCGCAAATCATATTATATCTTACCATGAAGCATAGAAATGAGATGCGATATCGCGTTTTAAGATGCATTAGAAATCTATTGCTACGATACGTAGACATCTGCAAACGCTATTTCCCAGCAAGGAAGTGTCGCATTTACATTCATTTGAAGTGTAGACGAGGACTACATAACACTTCGCAAATCATATTATATCCTACCATGAAACGCAGAAATGAGATGCGATATCGCGTTTTAAGGAGCATTAGAACTCTATTGCTACGATACGTAGACATCTGCAAACGCTATTTCCTAGCAAGGAAGTGTCGCATTTACATTCATTTGAAGTGTAGACGAGGAATACATAACACTTCGCAAATCATATTATGTCTTACCATGAAACATAATAATGAGATGCGATATCGCGTTTTAAGAAGCATTAGAACTCTATTGCTACGATACGTAGACATCTGCAGACGCTATTTCCTAGCAAGGAAGTGTCGCACTTACATTCACTTGAAGTGTAGACGAGGAATACATAACACTCCGCAATTCATATTATGTCTTACCATGAAACATAGAAATGAGATGCGATATCGCGTTTTAAGAATCATAAGAACTCTATTGCTACGATACGTAGACATCTGCAAACGCTATTTCTTTGCAAGGAAGTGTCGCATTCACATTCATTTGAAGTGTAGACGAGGAATACATAACTCTTCGCAAATCATATTATATCTTACCATGAAACATAGAAATGAGATGCGATATCGCGTTTTAAGTATCATAAGAACTCTATTGCTACGATACGTAGACATCTGCAAACGCTATTTCCTTGCAAGGAAGTGTCGCATATTCATTCATTTGAAGTGTAGACGAGGAATACATAACACTTCGCAAATCATATTATATCTTACCATGAAACATAGAAATGAGATGCGATATCGCGTTTTAAGAAGCATTAGAACTCTATTGCTACGATACCTAGATATCTGCAAACGATATTTCCTCGCAAGGAAGTGTCGCATTTACATTCATTTGAAGTGTAGACGAGGAATACATGACACATCGCAAATCATATTATATCTTACCATGAAACATAGAAATGAGATGCGATATCGCGTTTTAAGAAGCATTAGAGATCTATTGCTACGATACGTAGGCATCTGCAAACGCTATTTCCTAGGAAGAAAGTGTCGCATTTACATTCATTTGAAGTGTAGACGAGGAATACATAACACTTCGCAAATCATATTATATCCTACCATGAAACATAGAAATGAGATGCGATATCGCGTTTTAAGAAGCATTAGAACTCTATTGCTACGATACGTAGACATCTGCAAACGCTATTTCCTTGCAAGGAAGTGTCGCATTCACATTCATTTGAAGTGTAGACGAGGAATACATGACACTTCGCAAATCATATTATATCTTACCATGAAGCATAGAAATGAGATGCGATATCGCGTTTTAAGAAGCATTAGAAATCTATTGCAACGATACGTAGACATCTGCAAACGCTATTTCCCAGCAAGGAAGTGTCGCATTTACATTCATTTGAAGTGTAGACGAGGACTACATAACACTTCGCAAATCATATTATATCCTACCATGAAACATAGAAATGAGATGCGATAGCGCGTTTTAAGGAGCATTAGAACTCTATTGCTACGATACGTAGACATCTGCAAACGCTATTTCCTAGCAAGGAAGTGTCGCATTTACATTCATTTGAAGTGTAGACGAGGAATACATAACACTTCGCAAATCATATTATATCTTCCCATGAAACATAGAAATGAGATGCGATATCGCGTTTTAAGAAGCATTAGAAATCTATCGCAACGATACGTAGACATATGCAAACGCTATTTCCCAGCAAGGAAGTGTCGCATTTACATTCATTTGAAGTGTAGACGAGGACTACATAACACTTCGCAAATCATATTATATCCTACCATGAAACATAGAAATGAGATGCGATATCGCGTTTTAAGGAGCATTAGAACTCTATTGCTACGATACGTAGACATCTGCAAACGCTATTTCCTTGCAAGGAAGTGTCGCATTTACATTCATTTGAAGTGTAGACGAGGACTACATAACACTTCGCAAATCATATTATATCCTACCATGAAACACAGAAATGAGATGCGATATCGCGTTTTAAGGAGCATTAGAACTCTATTGCTACGATACGTAGACATCTGCAAACGCTATTTCCTAGCAAGGAAGTGTCGCATTTACATTCATTTGAAGTGTAGACGAGGAATACATAACACTTCGCAAATCATATTATGTCTTACCATGAAACATAATAATGAGATGCGATATCGGGTTTTAAGAATCATAAGAACTCTATTGCTACGATACGTAGACATCTGCAAACGCTATTTCTTTGCAAGGAAGTGTCGCATTCACATTCATTTGAAGTGTAGACGAGGAATACATAACTCTTCGCAAATCATATTATATCTTACCATGAAACATAGAAATGAGATGCGATATCGCGTTTTAAGTATCATAAGAACTCTATTGCTACGATACGTAGACATCTGCAAACGCTATTTCCTTGCAAGGAAGTGTCGCATATTCATTCATTTGAAGTGTAGACGAGGAATACATAACACTTCGCAAATCATATTATATCTTACCATGAAACATAGAAATGAGATACGATATCACGTTTTAAGAAGCATTAGAACACTATCCCTACGATACGTAGACATCTGCAAACGCTGTTTCCTTGCAAGGAAGTGTCGCATTATCATTCATTTGAATTGTAGACGAGGAATACATAACACTTCGCAAATCATATTATGTCTTACCATGAAACATAATAATGAGATGCGATATCGCGTTTTAAGAAGCATTAGAACTCTATTGCTACGATACGTAGACATCTGCAGACGCTATTTCCTAGCAAGGAAGTGTCGCATTTACATTCACTTGAAGTGTAGACGAGGAATACATAACACTTAGCATATCATATTATTTCTTACCATGAAACATAGAAATGAGATGCGATATCGCGTTTTAAGCAGCATTAGAAATCTATTGCTACGATACCTAGACATCCGCAAACGCTATTTCCTAGCAAGGAAGTGTCGCATTTACATTCATTTGAAGTGTAGACGAGGAATACATAACACTTCGCAAATCATATTACATCCTACCATGAAAAATAGAAATGAGATGCGATATCGCGTTTTAAGAAGCATTAGAACTCTATTGCTACGATACGTAGACATCTGCAAACGCTATTTCCTAGCAGGGAAGTGTCGCATTCACATTCATTTGAAGTGTAGACGAGGAATACATGACACTTCGCAAATCATATTACATCTTACCATGAAGCATAGAAATGAGATGCGATATCGCGTTTTAAGAAGCATTAGAAATCTATTGCTACGATACGTAGACATCTGCAAACGCTATGTCCCAGCAAGGAAGTGTCGCATTTACATTCATTTGAAGTGTAGACGAGGACTACATAACACTTCGCAAATCATATTATATCCTACCATGAAACATAGAAATGAGATGCGATATCGCGTTTTAAGGAGCATTAGAACTCTATTGCTACGATACGTAGACATCTGCAAACGCTATTTCCTAGCAAGGAAGTGTCACATTTACATTCATTTGAAGTGTAGACGAGGAATACATAACACTTCGCAAATCATATTATATCTTCCCATGAAACATAGAAATGAGATGCGATATCGAGTTTTAAGAAGCACTAGAACACTATTGCTACGATAGGTAGACATCTGCAAACGCTATCTCCTTGCAAGGAAGTGTCGCATTTACATTCAATTGAAGTGTAGACGAGGAATACATAACACTTCGCAAATCATATTATATCTTCCCATGAAACATAGAAATGAGATGCGATATCGCGTTTTAAGTAGCATTAGAACACTATTGCTACAATACGCAGACATCTGCAAACGCTATTTCCTAGCAAGGAAGTGTCGCATTTACATTCATTTGAAGTGTAGACGAGGAATACATAACACTTCGCAAATCATATTATATCTTACCATGAAACATAGAAATGAGATGCGATACCGCGTTTTAAGAAGCATTAGAACTCTATCACTACGATACCTAGACATCTGCAGACGCTATTTCTTAGCAAGGAAGTGTCGCATTTACATTCATTTGAAGTGTAGACTAGGACTACATAACACTTCGCAAATCATATTATATCCTACCATGAAACATAGAAATGAGATGCGATATCGCGTTTTAAGGAGCATTAGAACTCTATTGCTACGATACGTAGACATCTGCAAACGCTATTTCCTAGCAAGGAAGTGTCGCATTTACATTCATTTGAAGTGTAGGCGAGGAATACATAACACTTCGCCAATCATATTATATCTTACCATGAAACACAGAAATGAGATGCGATATCGCGTTTTAAGAATCATAAGAACTCTATTGCTACGATACGTAGACATCTGCAAACGCTATCTCATTGCAAGGAAGTGTCGCATTTACATTCATTTGAAGTGTAGACGAGGAATACATGACACTTCGCAAATCATATTATATCTTACCATGAAGCATAGAAATGAGATGCGATATCGCGTTTTAAGAAGCATTAGAAATCTATTGCTACGATACGTAGACATCTGCAAACGCTATTTCCTAGCAAGGAAGTGTCGCATCTACATTCATTTGAAGTGTAGACGAGGAAAACATAACACTTAGCAAATCATATTATTTCTTACCATGATACATAGAAATGAGATGCGATATCGCGTTTTAAGAAGCATTAGAAATCTATTGCTACGATACGTAGACATCTGCAAACGCTATTTCCTTGCAAGGAAGTGTCGCATTTACATTCATTTGAAGTGTAGACGAGGAATACATAACACTTCGCAAATCATATTATATCTTCCCATGAAACATAGAAATGAGATGCGATATCGCGTTTTAAGAAGCATTAGAACACTATTGCTACAATACGCAGACATCAGCAAACGCTATTTCCTAGCAAGGAAGTGTCGCATCTACATTCATTTGAAGTGTAGGCGAGGAATACATAACACTTCGCCAATCATATTATATCTTACCATGAAACATAGAAATGAGATACGATATCACGTTTTAAGAAGCATTAGAACTCTATTGCTACGATACGTAGACATCTGCAAACGCTATTTCCTTGCAAGGAAGTGTCGCATTATCATTCATTTGAAGTGTAGACGAGGAATACATAACACTTCGCAAATCATATTATATCTTACCATGAAACATAGAAATGAGATGCGATTTCAAGTTTTAAGAAGCACTAGAACACTATTGCTACGATAGGTAGACATCTGCAAACGCTATCTCCTTGCAAGGATGTGTCGCATTTACATTCAATTGAAGTGTAGACGAGGAATACATAACACTTCGCAAATCATATTATGTCTTACCATGAAACATAATAATGAGATGCGATATCGCGTTTTAAGAAGCATAAGAACTCTATTGCTACGATACGTAGACATCTGCGAACGCTATTTCCTTGCAAGAAAGTGTCGCATTCACATTCATTTGACGTGTAGACGAGGAATACATAACTCTTCGCAAATCATATTATATCTTACCATGAAACATAGAAATGAGATGCAATATCGCGTTTTAAGAACCATAAGAACTCTATTGCTACGATACGTAGACATCTGCAAACGCTATTTCCGTGCAAGGAAGTGTCGCATTATCATTCATTTGAAGTGTAGACGAGGAATACATAACACTTCGCAAATCATATTATATCTTACCATGAAACACAGAAATGAGATGCGATATCGCGTTTTAAGAATCATAAGAACTCTATTGCTACGATACGTAGACATCTGCAAACGCTATCTCATTGCAAGGAAGTGTCGCATTTACATTCATTTGAAGTGTAGGCGAGGAATACATAACACTTCGCCAATCATATTATATCTTACCATGAAACATAGAAATGAGATACGATATCACGTTTTAAGAAGCATTAGAACTCTATTGCTACGATACGTAGACATCTGCAAACGCTATTTCCTTGCAAGGAAGTGTCGCATTATCATTCATTTGAAGTGTAGACGAGGAATACATAACACTTCGCAAATCATATTATATCTTACCATGAAACATAGAAATGAGATGCGATTTCAAGTTTTAAGAAGCACTAGAACACTATTGCTACGATAGGTAGACATCTGCAAACGCTATCTCCTTGCAAGGATGTGTCGCATTTACATTCAATTGAAGTGTAGACGAGGAATACATAACACTTCGCAAATCATATTATGTCTTACCATGAAACATAATAATGAGATGCGATATCGCGTTTTAAGAAGCATTAGAGCTCTATCCCTACGATACGTAGACATCTGCAAACGCTATTTCCAGGCAAGGAAGTGTCGCATTTACATTCATTTGAAGTGTAGACGAGGAATACATAACACTCCGCAATTCATATTATGTCTTACCATGAAACACAGAAATGAGATGCGATATCGCGTTTTAAGAATCATAAGAACTCTATTGCTACGATACGTAGACATCTGCAAACGCTATCTCATTGCAAGGAAGTGTCGCATTTACATTCATTTGAAGTGTAGACGAGGAATACATGACACTTCGCAAATCACATTATGTCTTACCATGAAACATAGAAATGAGATGCGATATCGCGTTTTAAGAATCATAAGAACTCTATTGCTACGATACGTAGACATCTGCAAACGCTATCTCATTGCAAGGAAGTGTCGCATTTACATCCATTTGAAGTGTAGACGAGGAATACATGACACTTCGCAAATCATATTATATCTTACCATGAAACATAGATATGAGATGCGATATCGCGTTTTAAGAAGCATAAGAACTCTATTGCTACGATACGTAGACATCTGCGAACGCTATTTCCTTGCAAGGAAGTGTCGCATTCACATTCATTTGAAGTGTAGACGAGGAATACATAACTCTTCGCAAATCATATTATATCTTACCATGAAACATAGAAATGAGATGCAATATCGCGTTTTAAGAACCATAAGAACTCTATTGCTACGATACGTAGACATCTGCAAACGCTATTTCCGTGCAAGGAAGTGTAGCATTATCATTCATTTGAAGTGTAGGCGAGGAATACATAACACTTCGCAAATCATATTATATCTTACCATGAAACATAGAAATGAGATGCGATATCGCGTTTTAAGAAGCATTAGAACACTATTGCTACGATAGGTAGACATCTGCAAACGCTATCTCCTTGCAAGGAAGTGTCGCATTTACATTCATTTGAAGTGTAGACGAGGAATACATAACACTTCGCAAATCATATTATATCTTACCATGAAACATAGAAATGAGATGCGATATCGCGTTTTAAGAAGCATTAGAACTCTATTGCTACGATACCTAGACATCTGCAGACGCTATTTCCTAGCAAGGAAGTGTCGCATTTACATTCATTTGAAGTGTAGACGAGGAATACATAACACTTAGCAAATCATATTATTTCTTACCATGAAACATAGAAATGAGATGCGATATCGCGTTTTCAGAAGCATTAGGACACTATTGCTACGATAGGTAGACATTTGCAAACGCTATTTCCTTGCAAGGAAGTGTCGCATATACATACATTTGAAGTGTAGACGAGCAATACATAACACTTCGCAAATCATATTATATCTTACCATGAATCATAGAAATGAGATGCGATATCGCGTTTTAAGAAGCATTAGAACTCTATTGCTACGATACCTAGACATCTGCAGACGCTATTTCCTAGCAAGGAAGTGTCGCATTTACATTCATTTGAAGTGTAGACGAGGAATACGTGACACTTCGCAAATCATATTATATCTTACCATGAAACATAGAAATGAGATGCGATATCGCGTTTTAAGAAGCATTAGAAATCTATTGCTACGATACGTAGACATCTGCAAACGCTATTTCCTAGCAAGGAAGTGTCGCATTTACATTCATTTGAAGTGTAGGCAAGGAATACATAACACTTCGCCAATCATATTATATCTCACCATGAAACATACAAATGAGATACGATATCACGTTTTAAGAAGCATTAGAACTCTATCCCTACGATACGTAGACATTTGCAAACGCTATTTCCTTGCAAGGAAGTGTCGCATATACATTCATTTGAAGTGTAGACGAGGAATACATGACACTTCGCAAATCATATTATATCTTACCATGAAACATAGACATGAGATGCGATATCGCGTTTTAAGAAGCATTAGAACTCTATTGCTACGATACCTAGACATCTGCAAACGCTATTTCCGTGCAAGGAAGTGTCGCATTGTCATTCATTTGAAGTGTAGACGAGGAATACATAACACCTCGCAAATCATATTATATCTTACCATGAAACATAGAAATGAGATGCGATATCGCGTTTTAAGAAGCATTAGAACGCTATTGCTACGATAGGTAGACATCTGCAAACGCTATTTCCTAGCATGGAAGTGTCGCATTTACATTCATTTGAAGTGTAGACGAGGAATACATAACACTTAGCAAATCATATTATTTCTTACCATGAAACATAGAAATGAGATGCGATATCGCGTTTTCAGAAGCATTAGGACACAATTGCTACGATAGGTAGACATTTGCAAACGCTATTTCCTTGCAAGGAAGTGTCGCATATACATTCATTTGAAGTGTAGACGAGGAATACATAACACTTCGCAAATCATATTATATCTTACCATGAAACATAGAAATGAGATGCGATATCGCGTTTTAAGAAGCATTAGAACTCTATTGCTACGATACCTAGACATCTGCAGACGCTATTTCCTAGCAAGGAAGTGTCGCATTTACATTCATTTGAAGTGTAGACGAGGAATACGTGACACTTCGCAAATCATATTATATCTTACCATGAAACATAGAGATGAGATGCGATATCGCGTTTTAAGAAGCATTAGAAATCTATTTCTACGATACGTAGACATCTGCAAACGCTATTTCCTAGCAAGGAAGTGTCGCATTTACATTCATCTGAAGTGTAGTCGAGGAATATATAACACTTCGCCAGTCATATTATGTCTTACCATGAAACATAGAAATGAGATGCGATATCGCGTTTTAAGAAGCATTAGAACTCTATTGCTACGATACCTAGACATCTGCAGACGCTATTTCCTAGCAAGGAAGTGTCGCATTTACATACATTTGAAGTGTAGACGAGGAATACATGACACTTCGCAAGTCATATTATATCTTACCATGAAACATAGAATTGAGATGCGATATCGCGTTTTAAGAAGCATAAGAACTCTATTGCTACGATACGTAAACATCTGCGAACGCTATTTCCTTGCAAGAAAATGTCGCATTCACATTCATTTGACGTGTAGACGAGGAATACATAACTCTTCGCAAATCATATTATATCTTACCATGAAACATAGAAATGAGATGCGATATCGCGTTTTAAGAAGCATTAGAACTCTATTGCTACGATACCTAGACATCTGCAGACGCTATTTCCTAGCAAGGAAGTGTCGCATTTACATTCATTTGAAGTGTAGACGAGGAATACGTGACACTTCGCAAATCATATTATATCTTACCATGAATCATAGATATGAGATGCGATATCGCGTTTTAAGAAGCATTAGAACTCTATTGCTACGATACCTAGACATCTGCAGACGCTATTTCCTAGCAAGGAAGTGTCGCATTTACATTCATTTGAAGTGTAGACGAGGAATACGTGACACTTCGCAAATCATATTATATCTTACCATGAAACATAGAGATGAGATGCGATATCGCGTTTTAAGAAGCATTAGAAATCTATTTCTACGATACGTAGACATCTGCAAACGCTATTTCCTAGCAAGGAAGTGTCGCATTTACATTCATCTGAAGTGTAGTCGAGGAATACATAACACTTCGCCAGTCATATTATGTCTTACCATGAAACATAGAAATGAGATGCCATATCGCGTTTTAAGAAGCATTAGAACTCTATTGCTACGATACCTAGACATCTGCAGACGCTATTTCCTAGCAAGGAAGTGTCGCATTTACATACATTTGAAGTGTAGACGAGGAATACATGACACTTCGCAAGTCATATTATATCTTACCATGAAACATAGAATTGAGATGCGATATCGCGTTTTAAGAAGCATAAGAACTCTATTGCTACGATACGTAGACATCTGCGAACGCTATTTCCTTGCAAGAAAATGTCGCATTCACATTCATTTGACGTGTAGACGAGGAATACATAACTCTTCGCAAATCATATTATATCTTACCATGAAACATAGAAATGAGATGCGATATCGCGTTTTAAGAAGCATTAGAACTCTATTGCTACGATACCTAGACATCTGCAGACGCTATTTCCTAGCAAGGAAGTGTCGCATTTACATTCATTTGAAGTGTAGACGAGGAATACGTGACACTTCGCAAATCATATTACATCTTACCATGAATCATAGATATGAGATGCGATATCGCGTTTTAAGAAGCATTAGAACTCTATTGCTACGATACCTAGACATCTGCAGACGCTATTTCCTAGCAAGGAAGTGTCGCATTTACATTCATTTGAAGTGTAGACGAGGAATACGTGACACTTCGCAAATCATATTATATCTTACCATGAAACATAGAAATGAGATGCGATATCGCGTTTTAAGAAGCATTAGAAATCTATTGCTACGATACGTAGACATCTGCAAACGCTATTTCCTAGCAAGGAAGTGTCGCATTTACATTCATTTGAAGTGTAGGCAAGGAATACATAACACTTCGCCAATCATATTATATCTCACCATGAAACATACAAATGAGATACGATATCACGTTTTAAGAAGCATTAGAACTCTATCCCTACGATACGTAGACATTTGCAAACACTATTTCCTTGCAAGGAAGTGTCGCATATACATTCATTTGAAGTGTAGACGAGGAATACATGACACTTCGCAAATCATATTATATCTTACCAAGAAACATAGAAATGAGATGCGATATCGCGTTTTAAGAAGCATTAGAACTCTATTGCTACGATACCTAGACATCTGCAAACGCTATTTCCTAGCAAGGAAGTGTCGCATTTACATTCATTTGAAGTGTAGACGAGGAATACATGACACATCGCAAATCATATTATATCTTACCATGAAACATAGAAATGAGATGCGATATCGCGTTTTAAGAAGCATTAGAAACCTATTGCTACGATTCGTAGACATCTGCAAACGCTATTTCCTTGCAAGGCAGTGTCGCATTTACATTCATTTGAAGTGTAGACGAGGAATACATAGCACGTCGCAAATCATATAATATATTACCATGAAACATAGAAATGAGATGCGATATCGCGTTTTAAGAATCATAAGAACACTATTGCTACGATACGTAGACATCTGCAAACGCTATTTCCTTGCAAGGAAGTGTCGCATTTACATTCATTTGAAGTGTAGACGAGGAATACATAACACTTCGCAAATCATATTATATCTTACCATGAAACATAGAAATGATATGCGATATCGCGTTTTAAGAAGCATAAGAACTCTATTGCTACGATACGTAGACATCTGCGAACGCTATTTCCTAGCAAGGAAGTGTCGCATTTACATACATTTGAAGTGTAGACGAGGAATACATGACACTTCGCAAATCATATTATATCTTACCATGAAACATAGAAATGAGATGCGATATCGCGTTTTAAGAAGCATAAGAACTCTATTGCTACGATACGTAGACATCTGCGAACGCTATTTCCTTGCAAGGAAGTGTAGCATTCACATTCATTTGACGTGTAGACGAGGAATACATAACTCTTCGCAAATCATATTATATCTTACCATGAAACATAGAAATGAGATGCAATATCGCGTTTTAAGAACCATAAGAACTCTATTGCTACGATACGTAGACATCTGCAAACGCTATTTCCGTGCAAGGAAGTGTCGCATTATCATTCATTTGAAGTGTAGACGAGGAATACATAACACTTCGCAAGTCATATTATATCTTACCATGAAACATAGAAATGAGATGCGATATCGCGTTTTAAGAAGCATTAGAACACTATTGCTACGATAGGTAGACATCTGCAAACGCTATTTCCTAGCAAGGAAGTGTCGCATTTACATTCATTTGAAGTGTAGACGAGGAATACATAACACTTAGTTAATCATATTATTTCTTACCATGAAACATAGAAATGAGATGCGATATCGCGTTTTAAGAATCATAAGAACTCTATTGCTACGATACGTAGACATCTGCAAACGCTATTTCCTTGCAAGGAAGTGTCGCATTTACATTCATTTGAAGTGTAGACGAGGAATACATGACACTTCGCAAATCATATTATATCTTACCATGAAACATAGAAATGAGATGCGATATCACGCTTTAAGAAGCATTAGAAATCTATCGCTACGATACATAGACATCTGCAAACGCTATTTCCTTGCAAGGAAGTGTCGCATTTACATTCATTTGAAGTGTAGACGAGGAATACATAACACTTCGCAAATCATATTATACCTTACCATGAAACATAGGAATGAGATGCGATATCGCGTTTTAGAATCATAAGAACTCTATTGCTACGATACGTAGACATCTGCAAACGCTATTTCCTTGCAAGGAAGTGTCGCATTTTCATTCATTTGAAGTTTAGACGAGGAATACATAACACTTCGCAAATCATGTTATATCTTACCATGAACCATTGAAAAGAGATGCGATATCGCGTTTTAAGAATCATATGAACTCTATTGCTACGATACGCAGACATCTGCAAACGCTATTTCCTAGCGAGGAAGTGTCGCATTTACATTCATTTGAAGTGTAGACGAGGAATACATAACACTTCGCAAATCATATTATATCATACCATGAAACATAGAATTGAGATGCGATATCGCGTTTTAAGAAGCATTAGAACTCTATTGCTACGATACCTAGACATCTGCAGACGCTATTTCCTAGCAAGGAAGTGTCGCATTTACATTCATTTGAAGTGTAGACGAGGAATACATAACACTTCGCAAATCATATTATATCTTACCATGAAACATAGAAATGAGATGCGATATCGCGTTCTAAGAAGCATTAGAAATCTATTGCTACGATAGGCAGACATCTGCAAACGCTATTTCCTTGCAAGCAAGTGTCGCATTTACATTCATTTGAAGTGTAGACGAGGAATACATAACACTTCTCAAATCATGTTATATCTTACCATGAAACATAGAAATGAGATGCGATATCGCGTTTTGAGAAGCATTAGAACTCTATTGCTACGATACCTAGACATCTGCAGACGCTATTTCCTAGCAAGGAAGTGTCGCATTTACATTCATTTGAAGTGTAGACGAGGAATACATAACACTTCGCAAATCATATTACATCTTACCATGAAACATAGAAATGAGATGCGATATCGCGTTTTAAGAAGCATTAGAACTCTATTGCTACGATACCTAGACATCTGCAGACGCTATTTCCTAGCAAGGAAGTGTCGCAGTTACATTCATTTGAAGTGTAGACGAGGAATACATCACACTTTGCAAATCATATTATATCTTACCATGAAACATAGAAATGAGATGCGATATCGCGTTTTGAGAAGCATTAGAAATCTATCGCTACGATACCTAGACATCTGCAGACGCTATTTCCTAGCAAGGAAGTCTCGCAATTACATTCATTTGAAGTGCTAACGAGGAATACATAACACTTCGCAAATCATGTTATATCTTACCATGAAACATAGAAATGAGATGCGATATCGCGTTTTGAGAAGCATTAGAACTTTATTGCTACGATACCTAGACGTCTGCAGACGCTATTTCCTAGCAAGGAAGTGTCGCATTTACATTCACTTGAAGTGTAGACGAGGAATACATAACACTTCGCAAATCATATTATATCATACCATGAAACATAGAATTGAGATGCGATATCGCGTTTTAAGAAGCATTAGAACTCTATTGCTACGATACCTAGACATCTGCAGACGCTTTTTCCTAACAAGGAAGTGTCGCATTTACATTCATTTGAAGTGCAGACGAGGAATACATGACACATCGCAAATCATATCATATCTTACCATGAAACATAGAAATGAGATGCGATATCGGGTTTTAAGAAGCATTATAAATCTATTGTTATGATACTTAGACATCTGCAAACGCTATTTCCTTGCTAGGAAGTGTCGCATTTACATCCATTTGAAGTGTAGACGAGGAATACATAACACTTCGCAAATCATATTATATCTTATCATGAAACATAGAAGTGAGATGCGAAAGCGCGTTTTGAGAATCATAAGAACTCTATTGCTACGATACGTAGAAATCTGCAAACGCTATTTCCTTGCAAGGAAGTGTCGCATTTTCATTCATTTGAAGTTTAGACGAGGAATACATAACACTTCGCAAATCATGTTACATCTTACCACGAAACATAGAAATGAGATGCGATATCGCGTTTTAAGGAGCATTAGAACTCTATCGCTACGATACCTAGACATCTGCAGACGCTATTTCCTAGCAAGGAAGTGTCGCATTTACATTCATTTGAAGTGTAGACGAGGAATACATGACACTTCGCAAATCATATTATATCTTACCATGAAAGATAGAAATGAGATGCGATATCGCGTTTTAAGAAGCATTAGAACCCTATTGCTACGATACCTAGACATCTGCAGACGCTATTTCCTGCCAAGGAAGTGTCCCATTTACATTCATTTGAATCGTAGACGAGGAATGCATAGCACTTCGCAATGTATATTATATCTTATCATGGAACATAGATATGAGATGCAATATCTCGTTTTAAGAAGCATTTGAACCCTATTGCTTCGATACGTAGGCATCTGCAATCGCTACTTCCTTCCAAGGAAGTGTCGCAGTTACATTCATTTGAAGTGTAGACGAGGAATACATAGCACTTCGCAAATCATATTATATCTTACCATGAAACATTGAAATGAGATGCGATATCGCGTTTTAAGAAGCATTAGAACACTACTGCTACGATACCTAGACATCTGCAGACGCTATTTCCTAGCAAGGAATTGTCGCATTTACATTCATTTGAAGTGTAGACGAGGAATACATGACACTTCGCAAATCATATTATATCTTACCATGAAACATTGAAATGAGATGCGATATCGCGTTTTAAGAAGCATTAGAACACTATTGCTACGATACCTAGACATCTGCAGACGCTATTTCCTAGCAAGGAAGTGTCGCATTTACATTCATTTGAAGTGTAGACGAGGAATACATGACACATCGCAAATCATATTATATCTTACCATGAAACATAGAAATGAGATGCGATATCGCGTTTTGAGAAGCATTAGAACTCTATCGCTACGATACCTAGACATCTGCAGACGCTATTTCCTAGCAAGGAAGTGTCGCATTTACATTCATTTGAAGTGTAGACGAGGAATACATAACACTTCGCAAATCATATTATATCTTACCATGAAACATAGAAATGAGATGCGATATCGCGTTTTAAGAAGCATTAGAACTCTATTGCTACGATAGGCAGACTTCTGCAAACGCTATTTCCTTGCAAGGAAGTGTCGCATTTACATTCATTTGAAGTGTAGACGAGGAATACATAACACTTCGCAAATCATATTATATCTTACCATGAACCATTGAAATGAGATGCGATATCGCGTTTTAAGAGTCATATGAACTCTATTGCTACGATACGCAGACATCTGCAAACGCTATTTCCTAGCGAGGAAGTGTCGCATTTACATTCATTTGAAGTGTAGACGAGGAATACATAACACTTCGCAAATCATATTATATCATACCATGAAACATAGAATTGAGATGCGATATCGCGTTTTAAGAAGCATTAGAACTCTATTGCTACGATACCTAGACATCTGCAGACGCTATTTCCTAGCAAGGAAGTGTCGCATTTACATTCATTTGAAGTGTAGACGAGGAATACATAACACTTCGCAAATCATATTATATCTTACCATGAAACATAGAAATGAGATGCGATATCGCGTTCTAAGAAGCATTAGAAATCTATTGCTACGATAGGCAGACATCTGCAAACGCTATTTCCTTGCAAGCAAATGTCGCATTTACATTCATTTGAAGTGTAGACGAGGAATACATAACACTTCTCAAATCATGTTATATCTTACCATGAAACATAGAAATGAGATGCGATATCGCGTTTTGAGAAGCATTAGAACTCTATTGCTACGACACCTAGACATCTGCAGACGCTATTTCCTACCAAGGAAGTGTCGCATTTACATTCATTTGAAGTGTAGACGAGGAATACATAAGACTTCGCAAATCATATTATATCTTACCATGAAACATAGAAATGAGATGCGATATCGCGTTTTAAGAAGCATTAGAACACTATTGCTACGATACCTAGACATCTGCAGACGCTATTTCCTAGCAAGGAAGTGTCGCATTTACATTCATTTGAAGTCTAGACGAGGAATACATGACACTTCGCAAATCATATTATATCTTACCATGAAACATAGAAATGAGATGCGATATCGCGTTTTAAGAAGCATTAGAATTCTATTGCTACGATAGGTAGACATCTGCAAACGCTATTTCCTTGCAAGGAAGTGTCGCATTTACATTCATTTGAAGTGTAGTCGAGGAATACATAACACTTCGCAAATCATATTATATCTTACCAAGAAACATAGAAATGGGATGCGATATCGCATTTTAAGAAGCATTAGAACTCTATTGCTACGATACCTAGACATCTGCAGACGCTATTTCCTAGCAAGGAAGTGTCGCATTTACATTCATTTGAAGTGTAGACGAGGAATACATGACACTTCGCAAATCATATTATATCTTACCATGAAACATAGAAATGAGATGCGATATCGCGTTTTGAGAAGCATTAGAACGCTATCGCTACGATACCTAGATATCTGCAGACGCTATTTACTAGCAAGGAAGTGTCGCATTTACATTCATTTGAATCATAGACGTGGAATGCATAACACTTCGCAATGAATATTATATCTTATCATGAAACATAGATATGAGATGCAATATCTCGTTTTAAGAAGCATTTGAACTCTATTGCTACGATACCTAGACATCTGCAGACGCTATTTCCTAGCAAGGAAGTGTCGCATTTACATTCATTTGAAGTGTAGACGAGGAATACATGACACTTCGCAAATCATATTATATCTTACCATGAAACATAGAAATGAGATGCGATATCGCGTTTTGAGAAGCATTAGAAATCTATCGCTACGATACCTAGACATCTGCAGACGCTATTTCCTAGCAAGGAAGTCTCGCAATTACATTCATTTGAAGTGCTGACGAGGAATACATAACACTTCGCAAATCATATTATATCTTACCCTGAAACATAGAAATGAGGTGCGATATCGCATTTTAAGAAGCATTAGAACTCTATTGCTGCGATTCCTAGAAATCTGCAAACGCTATTTCCTTGCAAGGAAGTGACGCATTTACATTCATTTGAATCGTAGACGAGGAATGCATAACACTTCGCAATGAATATTATATATTATCATGAAACATAGATATGAGATGCAATATCTCGCTTTAAGAAGCATTTGAACTCTATTGCTACGATACGTAAACATCCGCAAACGCTATTTCCTAGCAACGAAATGTCGCATTTACATTCATTTGAAGTGTATGCGTGGCATACATGACACTTCGCAATGAATATTATATACTATCATGAAGCATTGAAATGAGATGTGATATCGCGTTTTAAGAAGCATTCGATCTCCATTGCTTCGATACGTAGAAATCTGCAAACAATATTTCCCAGCAAGGAAGTGGCGCATTCACATTCTTTTGAAGCGAATACGAGGTATACATGACACTTCGCAATGAACATTATATCTTATCATGAAACATAGAAGTGGGATGCGATATCGCGTTTTAAGAAGCATTAGAACCCTATAGCCTCGATGCAGAGTCATCTGTAAACGCTATTTTCTAGCATAGAAGTGTCGCATTTACATTCTTTTAAAGTGAATACGAGGTATACATGACACTTCGCAATGAACATTATATCTTATCATGAAACATAGAAATGGGATGCGATATCGCTATTTAAGAAGCATTAGAACTCTATTGCTACGATACGTAGACATCTGCAAACGCTATTTAATAGCAAGGAACTGTCGCATTTACACTCTTTTGAGGTGAATACGAGGTTTACATAACACTCCAGAATGAATATTATATCTTATCACGAAACATAGAAATGAGATGCGATATCGCGTATTGAGAAGCATTAGAACTCTATTGCTACGATACGTAGACATTTGGAAACGCGACTTCCTAGCAAGGAAGTGTCGCATTTATATTCATTTGAAGTTTAGACTAGGAATACATGACACATCGCAATGAATATTATATCCTATTACGAAACATAGAAATGAGATGCGATATCGCGTTTTATGTAGTACGAGATCTGTATTGCAACGTTACGTAGACATCTGCAAACGCTGTTTCCTATCAAGCAACGGTTGCACTTACATTCTTTTGAAGTGAATACGACGTAAACATGCCACTGCACAATGAATATTATATCTTATCATGAAACATTGAAATGAGATGCGATATCGCGATTTAGGTAGCACTAGATATCTATTGCTACGATACGTAGACATTTGCAAACGTTAATTCCTAGCAAGGAAGAGTCGCATTTACATTCTTCTGAAGTCAGTACGAGGTATACATAACACTGCACAATGAATATTATATCATATCATGAGACATAGAAATGAGATGCGATATCGCTATTTAAGAAGCATTAGAACGCTACTGCTTCGATACGTGGACATCTGAAGACGCTATTTCCTAGCAAGGAAGTGTCGCATTTACATTCTTTTGAAGTTAATACGACGTATACATGACACTTCGCAATGAATATCATGTCTTATCATGAAACATAGAAATGGGATGCGATATCGCTATTTAAGAAGCATTAGAACTCTATTGCTACGATACGTAGACATCTGCAAACGCTATTTTGGTAGCAAGGAACTGTCGCATTTACACTCTTTTGAGGTGAATACGAGGTTTACATAACACTCCAGAATGAATATTATATCTTATCACGAAACATAGAAATGAGATGCGATATCTCTTTTTAAGAAGCATTAGATCTCTTTTGCTTCGATACGTAGACATCTGGAAACGTAATTTCCTAAGGAGAAAGTGTCGCATTTACATTCTTTTGAAATAAATACGAAGTATACATGACACTTCGCAATGAATACTATATCTTATCATGAAACATACAAGTGAGATCCGATATCGCGCTTTAAGATGCATTAGAACTCTATTGCTAAGATACGTAGACATCTGGAAACGCTATTTCCTAGCAAGGAAGTGTCGCATTTACATTCTTTTAAGGTGAATACGAGGTATACATAGCACTTCACAATGAATACTATATCTTATCACGAATCATAGATATGAGATGCGATATCTCGTTTTGAGAAGCATTAGAACTCCTTTGCTTCGATACGTAGATATTTGGGAACGTAATTTCATAGCAAGGAAGTGTCGCATTTACATTCTTTTGAAGTGAATACGAGGTATACATAACACTCCACAATGAATATTATACCTTATCCGGAAACATAGAATGGAGATGCGATATGGCGTTTGGAGAAGCATTAGAACCCTATTGCTACGATACGTAGACATCTGCAAACGCTATTTCCTAGGAGGGAAGTTTCGCATTTACATTCATATGAAGTGCACACGAGCAATACATAAGACTTCGCTATGAATATTACAGGTTATCATGAAGCATAGAAATGAGATGCGATATCGCGTTTTAAGAAGCATAAAACTGTATTACTACGATACGTAGCCATATGGAATCGCTATTTCCTAGCAAGGAAGTGTCGCATTTACATTCTTTTGAGGTGAGTACGAGGTGTCACGTCCGGCGAAACTATTTTCCGTTGCTCCGTAAGCTTTACGACACCAGCCTATTTTTCGGTAATTCGGTCCGCGGGATCGAGTTAAGGCCGGTCCGACAATTTCGGCTGACGCGACACTAGCGAAAACACTCGCGATGGTAAGGGAATGACCCTACCTTTCGATGACTTCTATCTCGATTTGTACGTAGAAACGGCGTCGAGGATCGTTCGCTGGGATCGTAGCGGACTTCGGTCGGTTGGCTGCTACGGAAATCTGGATCAGTCGCCAGCGAAGAGGAGGACGGCGGTCCGAATTCAGCGATGGTGCAGAGGAACCAGCGGTGATAGTAGCAGCTTCGGCTGCGAATGTGGCAGAATCGGCGTGATGCGTCGTGGTGTCTGGATCGGAAGCGTCGACGGTCGCTTGGGAAAGCGGCGGCTGGGCTGGTGCGAAGGCAGGTCGCTGGTATACGAGGACTCTCGGAACGTCCTCCAAATATTCACGCACAAGTGATCGTAAGAAATTCTTCCTACCCGCACGTCGCGTTCTTCACAAACCGGAAGCACGATTCATTCACCAGGTTTTGCTGTACTTTCGACTATGTTCTGAAGGATAAATGGCGATCCGCTCTATCTCAACGTCACAAAGCCGTTTTCTATACTCCTTCAAGGTGATGAAGAGCATCCCCAGTTGTATGGAAGAACCGGTGGAAGAATTCGTAGTTAAATGTAATGTTAAAAGTAGAACTAGTATTATAAACACTTGATAAAATTAATGGATGTGGAAATAGTAGACTTGGTAAAAGAAATTGTACTTGGATATAGTAAAAGTAAAAATAAAATATATTCTAGGTGTAAAGTATACATGAACTGGAATTATTCTAAGACTAAGACTAAGTTAAAATGGAAATAGAAACACGATGCCTGAACCCCACATTGAGGTGGTTAACGATCTAGAACTACAGGTTTCGACTCCTCGGTAGGAGATCTCAAGTCAGAGTGTGTGCTCTGGAGACGCGTCTCGGACCTCCTCGGTTCGCGAGGCGCTACGGTCGCGGACGCTCGTGGTAGGGAGATCGCGGTACCGCGAGTGGGGAACTCGCGTCTCGTGGCGGTGGGCGCGCGGTCCAGCGAGTGGGGACTCGCGGCTCGTGGTGGGGCTAGCGGCCCATGCCGCTGGCCGGACGCATCTTACGCGTTTCACTTATGAGCAAATACAATATGGACTTAGAATTATGAGTGTGTTGTTTGTGTCTTACATTCGTGTCGTGTGTAACTTAGATCTAGGGTTTCTTATATATGCGTCATGATGTGGTATGTATGTGCTAGCATAGAAGTAATATATAGGTTCTAGCAGATTCTGTTCCCGGAATTGGAAAAGTCACCATTCAGGCGATGGGCTGCGGCTACGTCTTCCTGCAGGACGGAATCCTCGGTGCGAGTGAGATGGGGCTGCCCGTGCTTGGTGCGGGCCAGACAGGTATACTCGGTGGTGCGAATGAAACACTGCCCGTTACGAGCGAGACAGGTATTCTCGGCGGTCCGAGTGAGGCAGCGGAACTCGGTAGGAGTGAGCGCGTGCAGGTATGCGCGCGCGAACACTTCCAGTTGCTAGATCTGCAGGCTAGTTTGACTGGTTGCATGCGTCCAGGGGTTGATGCTGGGGATGCGAGGAGGTTGATGGGTGGCAGGCGGTACGCCTGACGTCACAAAATGCGATACTTCCTTTCTATGAAATTACGTTCCCAGACATCTCTGTATCGAAGCTATAGAGTCCTAATGCCCCTTAAAACGCGATATCGCATCTCATTTCTATGTTCCGCGATAAGATATAATATTCATTGTTCAGTTTTATTTATACCTCGCATTCACATCAAATGAATGTAAATGCGACATTTCCTTGCTAGGAAATAGCGTCTGCAGATGTCTATGAATCGAAGCAATGGTGTTCTAATGCTTATTAAGTCGCGATATCGCATCTCATTTCTATGTCTCATCATAAGATATAATATTCATTGCGAAGTGTTATGTATACCTCGCATACACTTCAAATGAATGTAAATACGACACTTCTTTGCTAGGAAATAGCGTTTGCAGATGTCTACGTATCGTAGCAATAGATTTCTAATGCTCCTCAAAACGCGATATCGCATCTGATTTCTATGTTTCATGATAAGATATAATATTCAATGCGAAGTTTTATGTATTCCACGTCTACACATCAAACGAATGTAAGTGCGACACTTCCTTTCGAGTAAATAGCGTTTGCAGATTTCTACGTATCGTACCAGCAGTGCTCTAATGCTTCTTAAAACGCGATATCGCATCTCACTGCAATGTTTCATGAAAAGATACAATATTCATAGCGAAGTGTTATGTAGACCTCGAATACACTTCAAATGAATGTAAATGCGACACTTCCGTGCTAGGAAATAGCGTTTGCAGATGTCTACGTATCGTAGCAATAGATTTCTAATGCTCCTCAAAACGCGATATCACATCTGATTTCTATGTATCATGATAAGATATAATACTCAATGCGTACTTATATGTATTCCACGTCCACACATCAAATGAATGTAAATGCGACACTTCCTTGCTAGGAAATAGCGTTTGCAGATATCTACGTATCGGAGCAATAGACTTCTAATGCTTCTTAAAACGGGATATCGCATCACATTTCTATGTTTCATGAAAGGTTATAATATTCATTGCGAAGTGTCATGTATACCTCGTATTCACTTCAAAAGAATGTAATTGCGACACCCCCATACTAGGAAATAGCGCTTGCAGATGTCTAGGTATCGTAGCCATAAAGTTCCAATGCTACATTAATCGCGGAATACCATCTCATTTCTATGTTTCATGATAAGATATAATATTCATTGTGCAGTTTTATGTATATATCGTCTATACTACAAATGAATGTAAATGCGGCACTTTCTTGCTAGGAAATAGCGTTTGCAGATGTCTACGTATCGTGGCATTAGAGATCCAATGCTTCTCAAAACGCGATATCGCTTATCATTTCTATGTTTCATGATAATACATAATATTCACTGCGAAGTGTCATGTATACCTCGTATTCCTTTCAAAAGAATGTAAATGCGACACTTCCTTGCTGGGAAGTAGCGTTCGCAGATGTCTACGTATCGAAGCAATAGAGTTCTAAAGCTTGTTAATTCGCGATATCGCATCTCATTCCTATATTTCATGGTAATATATAATATTCATTGCGAAGTGTCATGTATACCTCGCATACACTTCAAATGAATGTAAATGCGATATTTCCTTGCTAGGAAATAGCGTTTGCAGATGTCTACGTATCGAAGCAATAGAGTTCTAATGCTTCTTATGTCGTCATACCGCTTCTGATATCTACGTTTTTGATAAGATATAATATTCATTGCGAAGTGTCATGCTTACCTCGTATTCATTTCAAAAGAATGTAAATGCGACACTTCCTTGCCAGGAAATAGCGTTCACAGATATATACGTATCGTAGCAATAGAGTTATAATGCTCATCAAAACGCGATATCGCGACTCATTTCCATGTTTCATGATAAGATATAATATTCATTGTGCAGTGTTATGTATACCTCGTATTCACTTCAAAAGAATGTAAATGTGACACTTCCTTGCTAGGAAACAGCGTTTGCAGATGTCTACGTATCGAAGCAATAGAGTTCTAATGCTTCTTAAAAAGCGAAATCGCTCCTCATTTCTATGTTTCATGATAAGATATAATATTCAATTCGGAGTGCTATGTATACCTCGCATACACTTCAAAAGAATGCAAATGCGACACTTCCTTGCTAGGAAATACCGTTTGCAGATGTCTACTTATCGAAGCAATAGAGTTCTAATGCTATTTGCATCGCGATATCGCATCTCATTTCTGTGTTTCATGGTAGGATATAATATTCATTGCGAAGTGTCATGTATACCTCGTACACACTTCAAAAAAATGTAATTGCGACACCCCCATACTAGGAAATAGCGCTTGCAGATGTCTAGGTATCGTAGCCATAGAGTTCCAATGCTACTTTGAACTCGGTATCCCATCTCATATATATGTTTCATGATAAGATATAATATTCATTGTGCAGTGTTATGTATATCTCGTCTATACTTTAAATGAGTGTAAATGCGACACTTTCTTGCTAGGAAATAGCGTTCGCAGATGTCTACGTATCGTGGCATTAGAGATCCAATGCTTCTCAAAACGCGATATCGCTTCCCATTTCTATGTTTCATGATAATATATAATATTCATTGCGAAGTGTCATGTATACCTCGTATTCCTTTCAAAAGAACGTAAATGCGACACTTCCTTGCTAGGAAGTAGCGTTTGCAGACGTCTACGTATCGTAGCAATAGAGTTCTAAACTTGTTAATTCGCGATATCGCATCTCATTGCTATGTTTCATGATAATATATAATATTCATAGCGAAGTGTTATGTATACCTCGTATTCACTTCAAAAGAATGTAAATGCGACACATCCTTGCTAGGAAATAGCGTTTGCAGATGTCTACGTATCGAAGCAATAGGGATCTAATGCTTCTTAAATCGTCACATCGCATCTCATTTCTATGTTTCATGATAAGATATAATATTCATTGCTAAGTGTCATGTATACCTCGTATTCACTTCAAAAGAATGTAAATGCGACACTTCCTTACTAGGAAGTAGCGTTTGCAGATGTCTGCGTATCGAAGCAATAGATTTCTAATGCATCTTAAATCACCATATCGCATCTCATTTCTATGTTTCATGATAAGATATAATATTCATTGCGAAGTGTCATGTATACCTCGCATACACTTCAAATGAATCTGAATGCGACAGTTCCTTGCTAGGAAATAGTGTTTGCAGATATCTACGTATCGAGGGATTAGAGCTCTAATGCTTCTCAAAACGCGACATTGTTTCTCAATTCTATGTTTCATGATAGTATATAATATGCTTTGCGTAGCGTCATGTATACCTCGCTTACACTTCAAATGGATCTGAATGCGACACTTCCTTGCTAGGAAATAGCGTTAGCGGATGTCTACGTATCGAAGCAATAGAGTTCTAATGCTTCTTAAATCGCCATATCGCATCTCATTTCTATGTTTCATGATAAGATATAATATTCACTGTGCAGTGTTATGTATACCTCGTATTCACTTCAAAAGAATGTAAACGCGACACTTCCTTGCCAGGGAATAGCGTTTGCAGATGCCTACGTATCGTAGCAATAGGGATCTAATACTCCTTAAATCGCCATATCGCTTCTCATTTCTATGTCTCATGATAATATATAATATTCACTGCGAAGTGTCATGTATACCAAGCATACACTTCAAATGAATGTAAATGCGACACTTCCTTGCAAGGAAATAGCGTTTGCAGATGTCTACGTATCGAAGCAATAGACATCTAATGCTTCATAAATCGCCATATCGCATCTCATCTCTATGTTTCATGGTAAGATATAATATTCATTGTGAAGTGTCATGTATACCTCGTATTCACTTCAGAAGAATGTAAATGCGACACTTCCTTGCTAGGAAGGAGTGTTTGCAGATGTCTAGGTATCGTAGCATTAGAGTTCTAATTCTTCTCAATACGCGATATCGCTACTCATTACTATGTTTCATGATAATATATAATATTCATTGTTGAGTGTTATGTATACCTCGTATTCACTTCAAAAGAATGTAAATGCGACACTTCCTTTCTAGGAGATAGCGTTTGCAGATGTCTACGTATAGAAGCAATAGATTTCTAAAGCTTGTTAATTCGCGATATCGCATCTCATACCTATGTTTCATGATAATATATAATATTCATTGCCAAGTGTCATGTATACCTCGCATACACTTTAAATGAATGTGAATGCGACAGTTCCTTGCTAGGAAATAGTGTTTGTAGATATCTACGTATCGAAGCAATTGAGTTCTAAAGCTTCATAAATAGCGATATCGCTTCACGTTTCAATGTTTCATGATGAGATATAATATTCATTGTGCAGTGTTGTGTATACCTCGCATTCACTTCAGATGAATGTAAATGCGACACTTCCTTGCTAGGAAGTAGCGTTTGCAGATGTCCACGTATCGAAGCAATAGAGTTCTAGTGCTTCTTAAATCGCAATATCGCTTCTCATTTCTATGTTTCATGATAAGATATAATATCCATTGTGCAGTGTTATGTATACCTCGTATTCCTTTCAAATGAATGTAAATGCGAATCTTCCTTGCTAGGAAATAGCGTTTGCAGATGTCTACGTATCGAAGCAATAGAGTCCTTATGCTTCCTAAATCGCGATATCGCATCTCATTTCTATGTTTCATGATAAGATATAATATTCATTGTGCAGTGTTATGTATACCTCGTATTCACCTCAAAAGAATGTAAATGCGGCACTTCCTTGCTAGGAAATAGCGTTTGCAGATGTATATGTATCGAAGCAATAGAGTTCCAATGCTTCTTAAATCGTCATATCGCACCTCATTTCTATGTTTCATGATAAGATATAATATTCATTGTGCAGTGTTATGTATACCTCGTATTCACCTCAAAAGAATGTAAATGCTACACTTCCTTGCTAGGAAATAGCGTCTGCAGATGTATATGTATCGAAGCAATAGATTTCCAATGCTCCTTAAATCGTCATATCGCACCTCATTTCTATGTTTCATGATAAGATATAATATTCATTGTGAAGTGTCATGTATACCTCGTATTCCTTTCAAAAGAATGTAAATGCGACACTTCCTTGCTAGGAAGTAGCGCTTGCAGATTTTTCCGTATCGAAGCAATAGTGTTCTAATGCTTCTCAAAACGCGATGTCGCATCTCATTTCTGTGTTTCATGATTACATATAATATTCATTGTGCAGTGTTATGTATACCTCGTATTCACATCAGCAGAATGTAAATGTGACACTTCCTTCCTAGGAAATAACGTTTGTACGTGTCTACGTATCATAGCTATAGAGTTCAAACGCCTGCTAATCGCGATATCGCATCTCATTTCTACGTTTCATGATAAGTTATAATATTCATTGTGCAGTGTTATGTATACCTCGTATTCACATCAGAAGAATGTAAATGCGACACTTCCTTGCTAGGAAATAGCGTCTGCAGATGTCTACGTATCGAAGCAATAGAATTCTAATGCTTCTTAAATCGTCTTATCGCATCTCATTTCTATGTTTCATGATAAGATATAATATTCATTGCGAAGTGTCATGTATACCACGTATTCCTTTCAAAAGAATGTAAATGCGACACTTCCTTGCTAGGAAGTGGCGCTTGCGGATGTCTACGTATCGTAGCATTAGTGTTATAATGCTTCTCAAAACGCGATATCGCTACTCATTTCTACGATTCATGATAAGATATAATATTCATTATGCAGTGTTATGTATACCTCGAATTCACTTCAATAGAATGTAAATGCGACACTTCCTTGCTAGGAAATAGCGTATACAGATGTCTACGTATCGAAGCAATAGATTCCTAAAGCTTGCTAATTCGCGATATCGCATCTCATATCTATGCCTCATGTTAATATATAATATTCATTGCGTAGTGTCATGTATACCTCGCATACACTTCAAATGAATGTAAATGCGGCACTTCCTTGGTAGGAAATAGCGTTTGCAGATGTCTACGTATCGAAGCAATAGAATTCCAATGCTTCTTAAATCGTCATATCGCATCTCATTTCTATGTTTTATGATGAGATATAATATACAATGCGAAGAGTCATGTATACCTCGCATACACTTCAAATGAAAGTGAATGCGACAGTTCCTTGCTAGAAAATAGTGTTTGCAGATATCTACGTATCGAAGCAATAGAGTTCCAAAGCTTCTTAAATCGCGATAACCCATAACATTTCTATGTTTCATGATAAGATATGTTATTCATTGTGCAGTGTTATGAATACCTCGTATTCTCTTCAAAAGAATGTAAATGCGACACTTCCTTGTTTGGAAATAGCGCTTGCAGATGTCTACGTATCGAAGCAATAGTTTTCTAATGCTTCTTAAATCGTCATATCGCATCTCGTTTCTATGTTTCATGATAAGATGTAATGTTCATTGCGAAGTGTCATGTATACCTCGTGTTCCTTTCAAAAGAATGTAAATGCGACACTTCCTTGCTAGGAAATAGCGTTTGCAGGTGTATACGTTTCGTGGCATTAGGGTTCTAATGCATCCCAAAACGCGATATCGCTTCTCATTTCTATGTCTCATGATAATATATAAGTTTCATTGCGGAGTGTTATGTATACCTCGTATTCACTCAAAAGAATGTAAACGCGACACTTCCTTGCCAGGAAATAGCATTTGCAGATGTCTACGTATCGTAGCATTAGAGTTCTAATGCTTCTCAAAGCGCGATATCGCTACTCAATGCTACGTTTCATGATAATATATAATATTCATTGTGGAGTGTTATGTATAGCTCGTATTCACTTCAAAAGAATGTAAATGGGACACTTCCTTGCTTGGAAATAGCGTTTGCAGATGTCTACGTATCGAAGCAATAGAGTTCTAAATCTTCGTAAAACATGATATCGCATCTCATTTCTATGTTTCATGATAATATATAATATTCATTGCGAAATGTAATGTATACCTCGCATACACTTCAAATGAATGTGAATGCGACAGTTCCTTGCAAGGAAATAGTGTTTGCAGATATCTAGTATCGAAGCAATAGAGTTCTAAAGCTTCTTAAATCGCGATATCGCATCTTATTTCTATGTTTCGTGATAAGATATAATATTCATTGTGCAGTGTTATGTATACCTCGCATTCACCTCAAAAGAATGTAAGTGCGACACTTCCTTGCTAGGAAATAGCGTTTGCAGATATCTACGTATCGAAGCAATAGTGTTCTGATGCCTCTTAAATCGCGATATCGCATCACATTTCTATGTTTCATGATTAGATATAATATTCATTGTGCAGTGTTATGTATACCTTGTATTCACTTCAAAAGTATGTAAATGCGACACTTCCTTGCTAGGGAGTAGCGTTTCCAGATGTCTATGTATCGAAGCAATAGAGTTCTAATGCTTCTTATATCGTCATATCGCATCTCATTTCTATGTTTCATGATAAGATGTAATATTCATTGCGAAGTGTCAAGTATACATCGTATTCCTTTCAAAAGAATGTAAATGCGACACTTCCTTGATAGGAAGTAGCGTTTACAGATGTCTACGTATCGTAACATTAGGGTTCTAATGCTTCTTAAATCGCCAAATAACATTTCATTCCTATGTTTCTTGATAAGATGTAATATTCATTGTGGAGTGTTATGAATACCTCGTATTCACTTCAAAAGAATGTAAACGCGACACTTCCTTGTTAGGTAGTAGCGTTTGCAGATGTCTACGTAACCAAGCAATAGACATCTAATGCTTCATAGATCGCCATATCGCATCTCATTTCTATGCTTCATGATAAGATATACTATTCATTGCGAAGTGTTATGTATACCTCGTACTCACTTCAAAAGAATGTAAATGCGACACTTCCTTGCTAGGAAATAGCGTTTGCAGATGTCCACGTATCGAAGCAATAGAGTTCTAATGCTTCTTAAATCGTCACATTGCATCTCATGTCTATGTTTCATGATAATATATAATATTCATTGTGCAGTGTTATGTATACCTCGTATTCACCTCAAAGGAATGTAATTGCGGCACTTCCTTGCTAGGAAACATCGTTTGCAGATGTCCACGTATCGAAGCAACAGAGTTCTAATGCTACATAAATCGTCATATCGCATCCCATGTCTATGTTTCATGATTAGATATAATATTCATTGCGAAGTGTCATGTATACCTCGTATTCCTTTCAAAAGAATGCAAATGCGACACTTCCTTGCCAGGAAATAGCATATGCAGATGTCTACGTATCGTAGCATTAGAGTTCTAATGCTTCTCAAAACGCGATATCGCTACTCATTACTATGTTTCATGATAATATATAATATTCATTGTGGAGTGTTACGTATACCTCGATTTCACTTCAAAAAAATGTAGATGCGACACTTCCTTGCTTTGAAATAGCGTTTGCAGATGTCTTTGTATCGAAGCAATAGACATCTGATGCTTCTTAAATCGCCATATTACATCTCATTTCTATGTTTCATGATAAGTTATAGTGTTCATTGTGGAGTGCTATTTATTCCTCGTATTCAATTCAAAAGAATGTAACTGCGACACTTCCTTGCTAGGAAGTAGCGTTTGCAGATGTCTACGTACCGAAGAAAAAGGTTTCTAAAGCTTGCTAATTCGCGATATCGCATCTCATGTCTATGTTTCATGATAATATGTAATATTCATTGCGAAATGTCATGTATACCTCGCATATACTTCAAATGAATGTGAATGCGACAGTTCCTTGCTAGGAAATAGTGTTTGCAGATATCTACGTATCGAAGCAATAGAGTTCTAATGCTTCTTAAATCGCGATATCGCATCTTATTTCTATGTTTCATGATAAGATATAATATTCACTGTGCATTGTTATGTATACCTCGTACTCACTTCAAAAGAATGTAAATGCGACACTTCCTTGCTAGGAAATAGCGTTTGCAGATGTCTACGTATCGAAGCAATAGGGTACTAAAGCTTGCTAGTTCGCGATATCGCATCTCATTTCTATGTTTCATGATAAGATATAATATTCATTGCGGAGTGTTATGTATACCTCGTATTCACTCAAAAGAATGTAAACGCGACACTTCCTTGCCAGGAAATAGCATATGCAGATGTCTACGTATCGTAGCATTAGAGCTCTAATGCTTATCAAAACGCGATATCGCTACTCAATGCTATGTTTCATGATAATATATAATATTCATTGTGGAGTGTTATGTATACCTCGTATTCACTTCAAAAGAATGTAAATGCGACACTTCCATGCTTGGAAATAGCGTTTGCAGATGTCTACGTAACGAAGCAATAGAGTTCTAAATCTTCGTAAAACATGATATCGATACTCACTACCACGTTTCATTATAATATATAATATTCATTGTGGAGTGTTATGTATACCTCGTATTCACTTCAAAAGAATGTAAATGCGACACTTCCTTGCTTGGTACTAGCGTTTGCAGGTATCTACATATCGAAGTAATAGAGTTCTAATGCTTCTTAAATCGTCATACCGCATCTCATTTCTATGTTTCATGAGAAGATATAATATACAATGCGAAGAGTCATGTATACCTCGTATTCCATTCAAAAGAAGGTAAATGCGACACTTCCTTGCTAGGATATAGCGTTGGCGGATGTCTACTTATCGAAGCAATAGAATTCTAATGCTTCTCAAAACGCGATATCGCATCTCATTCCTATGTTTCATGATAAGATATAATATTCATTGCGAAGTGTCATGTATACCTCGTATTCCATTCAAAAGAATGTAATTGCGACACTTCCTTGCTAGGAAATGGCGTTGGCAGATGTCTACGTATCGAAGCAATAGAGTTCTAATGCTTCTTAAATCGCGATATCGCATCTCATTTCTATGTTTCATGATAAGATATAATATTCATTGTGCAGTGTAATGTATACCTCGTATTCACTTCAAAAGAATGTAAATGCGACACTTCCTTGGTAGGAAGTAGCGTTTGCAGATGTCTACGTATCGAAGCAATAGATTTCTAATGCTTCTTAAATCGTCAAATCGCATCTCATTTCTATGTTTCACGATAATATATAATATTCATTGCGAAGTGCCATGTATACCTCGTATTCACCTCAAAAGGATGTCAATGCGACACTTCCTTGGTAGGAAGTAGCGTTTGCAGATGTCTACGTATCGTAGCAATGGAGTTCTAATGCTCCTCAAGACGCGAAATCGCTTCTTATATCTATGTTTCATGATAATCATTAATATTCATTGTGGAGTGTTATGTATACCTCGTATTCACTTCAAAAGAATGTAAATGCGACACTTCCTTGATTGGAAATAGCGTTTGCAGATGTCTGCTTATCGAAGCAATAGTGTTCTAATGCTTCTGAAATCGTCATATCTTATCTCATTTCTATGTTTCATGATAAGATATAATATTCATTGCGAAGTGTCATGTATACATCGTATTCCTTTCAAAAGAATGTAAATGCGACACTTCCTTGCTAGGAAGTAGCGTTTGCAGATGTCTACGTATCGAAGCAATAGAGTTCTAATGCTACTTATATCGCGATATCGCATCTCATATCTATGTTTCATGATAAAATATAATATTCATTGCGAAGTGTCATGTATACCTCGTATTCACTTCAAAAGAATGTAAATGCGACACTTCCTTGCTAGGAAGTAGCGTTTGCAGATGTCTACGTATCGAAGCAATAGAGTACTAATGCTACTCAAAACGCGATATCGCATCTCATTTCTGTGTTTCGTGATAAGATATAATATTCAGAGTGCAGTGTTATGTATACCTCGTATTCACTTCAAAAGAATGTAAATGCGACACTTCCTTGCTAGGGAATAGCGTTTACAGATGTCTACGTATCGAAGCAGTAGAGTTCTAATGCTTCTTTAATCGCGATATCGCATCACATTTCTATGTTTCATGATAAGATATCATATTCATTGTGCAGTGTTATGAATACCCCGTATTCACTTCAAAAGAATATAAATGCGACACTTCCTTGCTAGGAAATAGCGTTTGCAGATGTCTACGTATCTAAGCAATAGTTTTCAAATGTTTCTTAAATCGTCATATCGCATCTCATTTCTATGTTTCATGGTAAGATATAATATTCATTGCGAAGTGTCATGTGTACCTCGTATTCCTTTCAAAAGAATGTAGATGCCACACTTCCTTGCTAGGAAGTAGCGTTTGCAGATGTCTACGTATCGAAGCAATATGTATCTAATACTTCTTAAATCGCCATATCGCTTCTCATTTCTATGTTTCATGATAATATATAATATTCACTGCGAAGTGTCATGTACACCCCGCATACACTACAAATGAACGTGAATGCGACACTTCCCTGCTAGGAAATAGCGTTTGCAGATGTCTACGTATCGAAGAAATAGTGTTCTAATGCTTCTTAAATCGCGATATCGCACCTCATATCTATGTTTCATGATAATATATAACATTCATTGCGGAGTGTCATGTATACCACGCATACACTTCAAATGAACGTGAATGCGACACTTCCTTGCTAGGAAGTAGCGTTTGCAGATGTCTACGTATCGAAGCAATATGTATCTAATACTTCTTAAATCGCCATATCGCTTCTCATTTCTATGTTTCATGATAATATATAATATTCACTGCGAAGTGTCATGTACACCCCGCATACACTACAAATGAACGTGAATGCGACACTTCCTTGCTAGGAAGTGGCGTTTGCAGATGTCTACGTATCGAAGCAATAGAGTTCTAAAGCTTCTTAAATCGCGATATCACAACTCATTTCTATGTTTCATGACAAGATATAATATTCATTGTGCAGTTTTATGAATACCTCGTATTCACTTCAAAGGAATGTAAATGCGACACTTCCTTGCTAGGAAATAGCGTTTGCAGATGTCTACGTATCGAAGCAATAGATTTCTAAAGCTTGCTAATTCGCGATATCGCATCTCATATCTATGTTTCATGATAATATATAATATTCATTGCGAAGTTTCATGTATACCACGCATAAAATTCAAACGAATGTGAATGCGACAGTTCCTTGCTGGGAAATAGTGTTTGCAGATGTCTACGTACCGAAGCATTGCAGTTCTAATGCTCCTTAAATCGTCATATCGCATCTCATTTCTATGTTTCATGATAAGATATAGTATTCATTGTACAGTGTTATGTTTACCTCTTATTCACTTCAAAAGAATGTAAATGCTACAATTTCTTGCTAGGAAATAGCGTTTGCAGATGTCTACGTATCGAAGCAATTGAGTTCCAATGCTTCTCAAATCGTCATATCGCATCTCATTTCTATGATTCATGGTAAGATATAATATTCATTGCGAAGTGTCATGTGTACCTCGTATTCCTTTCAAAAGAATGTAAGTGCCACACTTCCTTGCTAGGAAGTAGCGTTTGCAGATGTCTACGTATCGAAGCAATAGGTATCTAATACTTCTTAAATCGCCATATCGCTTCTCATTTCTATGTTTCATGATAATATATAATATTCACTGCGAAGTGTCATGTATACCCCGCATACACTACAAATGAATGTAAATGCGACACTTCCTTCCTAGGAAATAGCGTTTGCAGATGTCTACGAATCGAAGAAATAGTGTTCTAATGCTTCTTAAATCGCCATATTACATCACATTTCTATGTTTCATGATAATATACAGTATTCACTGCGAAGTGTCATGTATACCCCGCATACACTACAAATGAATGTAAATGCGACACTTCCTTGCTAGGAAATAGCGTTTGCAGATGTCTACGTATCGAAGCAATAGTGTTCTAATGCTTCTTAAATCGCGATATCGCATCTCATATCTATGTTTCATGATAATATATAACATTCATTGCGAAGTGTCATGTATACCACGCATACACTTCAAATGAACGTGAATGCGACACTTCCTTGCTAGGAAGTAGCGTTTGCAGATGTCTACGTATCGAAGCAATAGAGTTCTAAAGCTTCTTAAATCGCGATATCACAACTCATTTCTATGTTTCATGATAAGATATAATATTCATTGTGCAGTTTTATGAATACCTCGTATTCACTTCAAAGGAATGTAAATGCGACACTTCCTTGCTTGGAAATAGCGTTTGCAGATGTGTACGTATCGAAGCAATAGTGTTCTAATGCTTCTTAAATCGCGATATCGCATCTCATTTCTATGTTTCATGATATGATATAATATTCATTGTGCAGTGTTATGTATAGCTCTTATTCACTTCAAAAGAATGTAAATGCTACAATTTCTTGCTAGGAAATAGCGTTTGCAGATGTCTACGTATCGTGGTATTAGAGTTCTAATGCTTATCAAAAGGCGATATCGCTACTCATTACTATGTTTCATGATGAGATATAATATGCAGAGTGCAGCGTTATGTATATCTCGTCTATACTTCAAATGGATGTAAATGCGCCACTTCCTTTCTAGGAAATAGCGTTTGCCGATATCTGCGTATCGAAGCAATAGAGTTCTAATGCTTCTTAAATCGTGATATCGCACCTCATTTCTATGTTTCATGATAAGATATAATATTCATTGTGTAGTGTTATGTTTATCTCATCTTTACTTCAAATGAATGTAAATGCGACACTTCCTTGCTAGGAAATAGCGTTTGCAGATGTCTACGTATCGAAGCAATAGTGTTCTAATGCTTCTTAAATCGCGATATCGCATCTCATTTCTATGTTTCATGATAAGATGTAATATTCATTGCGAAGTGTCATGTATACCTCGTATTCCTTTCAAAAGAATGTAAATGCGACACTTCCTTGCTAGGAAGTAGCGTTTGCAGATGCCTACGTATAGAACCAATAGACTTCTAATGCTTCTTAAATCGCCATATCGCATCTCATTTCTATGTTTCAAGTTAAGATATAATATTCATTGTGCAGTGTTGTGTATATCTCGTCTATACTTCAAATGGATGTAAATGCGACTCTCCCTTCCCAGGAAATAGCGTTTGCAGACGTCTACGTACAGTGGCATTAGAGTTCTAATGCTTCTTAAATCGCGATATCGCACCTCATATCTATGTTTCATGATAATATATAACATTCATTGCGAAGTGTCATGTATACCACGCATACACTTCAAATGAACGTGAATGCGACACTTCCTTGCTAGGAAGTAGCGTTTGCAGATGTCTACGTATCGAAGCAATAGAGTTCTAATGCTACTTATATCGCGATATCTCATCTCATATCTATGTTTCATGACAATATATAATATTCATTGTGCAGTGTTATGTATATCTCGTCTATACTTCAAATGGATGTAAATGCGACACTTCCTTGCTAGGAAATAGCGTTTGCAGATGTGTACGTATCGAAGCAATAGTGTTCTAATGCTTCTTAAATCGCGATATCGCATCTCATTTCTATGTTTCATGATATGATATAATATTCATTGTGCAGTGTTATGTATAGCTCTTATTCACTTCAAAAGAATGTAAATGCTACAATTTCTTGCTAGGAAATAGCGTTTGCAGATGTCTACGTATCGTAGCATTAGAGCTCTAATGCTTATCAAAACGCGATATCGCTACTCAATGCTATGTTTCATGATAATATATAATATTCATTGTGGAGTGTTATGTATACCACGCATACACTTCAAATGAACGTGAATGCGACACTTCCTTGCTAGGAAGTAGCGTTTGCAGATGTCTACGTATCGAAGCAATAGAGTTCTAAAGCTTCTTAAATCGCGATATCACAACTCATTTCTATGTTTCATGATAAGATATAATATTCATTGTGCAGTTTTATGAATACCTCGTATTAACTTCAAAGGAATGTAAATGCGACACTTCCTTGCTTGGAAATAGCGTTTGCAGATGTGTACGTATCGAAGCAATAGTGTTCTAATGCTTCTTAAATCGCGATATCGCATCTCATTTCTATGTTTCATGATAAGATATAATATTATTTGCGAAGTGTTATGTATACCTCGTATACACTTCAAAATAATGTAAATGCCACACTTCCTTGCTAGGAAATATCGTTTCCAGATGCCTACGTATCGAAGCAGTAGAGTTGTAATGCTTCTTAAAACGCGATATCGCATCTCAATTCTATGTTTCATGATAGGAAATAATATTCATAGCCAAGTGTTATGTATACCTCGTCTGCACATCAAACGAATGTAAATGCTACACTTCTTTGGTAGGAAATTGTGTTTCCAGATGTCTACGTATGGGAGCAATAGTGTTCTAGTGCTGCTTAAAACGCAATATCGCATGCCATTTCTATGCTTCATGATAAGATATAGTATTCATTTCGAACTGTTATTTATACTTCGTCTACACTTCAAAAGAATGTAAATGCCACACTTCCTTGCTAGGAGATGCGTTTCCAGAAGTCTACGTATCGAATCAATAGAGTTCTAATGCTTCCTAAAACGCGATATAGCATCTTATTTCTATGTTTGATGATAAGATATAATATTCATTGCGATGTGCTATGTATACCTCGTCTGCACTTCAAAAGAATGTAAATGCCACACGTCCTTGCCAGGAAATGCATTTCCAGATGTTTACGTATCGAAGCATTAGATTTCTAATGTTTCTTAAAACGCGATATCGCATCTCAATTCTGTCACATGATAAGATGTAGTATTCAATGCGAAGTGTTATATTTACCACGTCTACACTTCAAGTGAATGTAAATGCAACACTTCCGTGCTGGGAAATAGCGTTTCCTGATGTCTACGTATCGAAGCCATGGAGTTCTAATGCTTCCTGGAACGCGATATCGCATCTCATGTATGTTTCATGATAAGATATAATATGATTTGCGATGTGTTATGTATACCTCGTCTACACTTCAAAAGAATGCAAATGCCACACTTCTTGGCTAGGAAATTGCGTTTCTAGATGTCTACGCAACGAAGCAATAGATTTCTAACTCTTTATAAAACGCGATATCGCATATCAATTCTAAGTCACATGATAAGATGTAATTTCAATGCAACGCGTTATGTATATCTCCTCTACACTTCAAATGAATGTAAATAGATCACTTCCTTGCTACGGAATATCGTTTCTATACCTGAAGGTTTAGAAGCAATAGAGTTCTAATGCTTCGTAAAACGCGGCTGCGCATCTTACTTCTATATTTCATGATAAGATGTAATATTCATAGCATCGCGTTATGCTTATCTGCTTCTGCATATGAATTGAGTGCGAACCCTATACTTTCTTGCCCGGGGATAGCGTTTCTAGATGTCCAGGTGCCGAAGCATTTAATTTGTCCTGCTTCATGCACCTCAATATTGCATTTCATACAAACAGTTCAAAGTAAGTTAGAAGGTTGTAAAGCTCTATGCATCGCATTATGCTTATCTGCTTTTGTGCTTTATAATGCTCTGGGATGTGAGAAGGTCCTCAACCATCCTTAACCCCCTAAAGAGAAGTCAAAAGTCCAGCGGCCCTGCAGTCCACCAAGGAACCCCGAGGAAGATGCAGGAGACCCGAGGACCACCAGCGAATTCAAGGAATCTGAAGAAGAGAACGTGAGAGCTTATTCGCTTAAGCGTCCCATTTCTTGTGTCGCATATTGTATATTGTATCTTATATCGTGAAGCGAGTTATGATACCCGGTAATTTGCGGCGTGTTGCGTAGTTTCCCGTAGCCCTTCTTAGTTAAACCCACGTCGAGACCATAAATAAACATGCCGTGACTTCAGTATCTCGCGACCTGAGTGTGTGTACTTGGCTAGGCGTAGTCGAGAGGAGGACCATTTCGAAGTTTCAAGGGTTGTTCCGCCCCAGGGTTCCCGGGGTCGTGTAGTCTATCCCTTTGCTACTTTCTGAGCAGCTGGCTCCCAAGAAAAGTTGTACGTGAGCGGATACCTTGGAACGATAGATCGCTTTAGATTAAAGTGCGTTTTACACCTTAAAGCATTTAGATGATTAACCCCTTCGAGCTTCCCTGACTTACTATATATAGGTTTCCGTCACAACTAATAGGAACCATCACTTTACATAGATATATAGAACACACATAGTTTTAAACGTAGAACTGAGGATTTGAGAACTTACTTTGAAACGTTAGTAGTGAGAAATTCCATCGGATTTCATAGAAATTCAGAACTTGCTATGAAACATAGGCAGATAAGGGCCATCGCGTTGCTTAAAACTTTAGAACTTGCTTACTTCAACAAAGATTTCTATTGGCTTCGTCCGTTCTTTTAGAAGAGTTTTTGATAAACCACATACTTTTCACGCTTCTGATATCTTTGAAAGTTCGCGAGATGTAATCGTTTAAGTTTTAAAATTATTACTTAGTGTGGATTATTATTTAGTAACTCGCTCGTAAACGAGTCTGCATAGGATTTAATCCATAAGTTTTTAAGCCTGGAATTTATGCAGTTATTTGTTATTCACTTATTGCTCAAACGACAAAGATTCTGACCACTTCAAAATGGTTGACTTTCATCAATTTTCTTAAAAATTGGAATACTGCCCAACTGCTTGCATTAAAGACTGTAATTAAAGCTTTCGAAACATTTTACCTCTTATAGATGAATTCTGGAATTGAAATTGAATGTTTGACTTTTCTAGCTCCTGTTTAGACATCTTTCTATTGGAATGTTCATGTATTTTTCATATTCGTAATTATTAAAAATGTTTTACTTGATTCTTTTATTTAATATTTAGAATTTTCTGAGAAATATTTTTTATCGTAATGAACTATATAATTGCAATTATAATTCTTTATGAAGTAATAATAACAGAAAGGTATGTATCCATTCTTGTAGTTTTGTAAAGAGTATTTAATCTTACTGTCTAAAATGAAACATTGTGATCTGTTTACAATCTAATGGAATTTAATTACCTTTTGATTCAAATTCACAATGATAATCTTCCATAGTTCAACAATTTTGTGAGCTGTCCTCAGGAATCCGCAGCTCAGTACTTATAAAATGAACGACACAAAGAACAGCCTAACCAAACGTATTCGAACCGATTTTTCAATACTAATCTTATCATGTTTAACTTATGCTGCAAACTATTGAAATGCCCTTCGAAAAGTGTTTATTCACAGTGAAGTAAACGGTAAGTATTACGCCTTCCACCACTGTTTACAATACGTATGTTTCATTTACTATCAAAGCCGTGAGTATTATCGCCTTTCTTTACTTTTTGTAACCTTCAATTCCTTCATGTTACAGATCGTTAAACTTGCTTTAAAATGCTCTATCGTATTACGGAAGAATGGACATACCAATTCATTTTAAAAAATGAAGGTAACCTTCATATGTCCAACATAACTCCACTTACAAAAAAACTATTTTCATCAACGGATGGCCCCTTTGTACTATGCAATTTTATATTAGCAAAAACTTCTATGAAACTTATAGTTTCGTGGATATCTGAGGTGCTAATTATTACTGCTCCACCCTGTATATTGTTATGGATGTGTCGAACAAGGCAACGATGAACAGAGTTAAATTTAATATTATGATGTTTATTATTTTACTTATAGTATATTTGTTTTTCTGGAATTTTGCCAAAAAACAATGTTCACGATGTCGACAGATGAATATATTTGCCTTAGAATTACAAGAGCCAACAATTTCGAAAGTAGAATATTACTTTACTTCGCTAAGCGAATCATTGCAAACGTTAAGTAAAGTGCGTGCCTTTCAAAACAGTCAGATGCAAATTACGATACAACGTTTCCAAGAAATGGTACGTGCCACTGTTTTTTAATTTCCGTTTATTTAATCAAAGGAAATTTAATTGAAATATCCGCAAAATTTGAGGACAAAAAGTTATTGTAATTTTACGCAACATATATGATGGTGATAAAGGATAAGTTTACGGAACTGAAAATGGAAAGTAGCGAGCAGAAAAAGAAACTGATGGAGCTACAAAGTAGATTGATACATCCGTCAAATGATGATTCTAGGTTAATAAAATCTACTAATTAAAGAACTATTGCAAAAATCAAGTATAATCAATATTACTTGTGCTCAAAGGCTATAATAGAATTGGACCGAAATGGGTACAAAACAGGCAATTATATCTATACGTTCTATTCTATGCAAAGGCAAATATTTCAAAGAGAAAAGATGTGTTACTTACAAATTACTTATGTTCCTAGATATCTCACTAATTTAGGCTTTTTGTCTTGCAGAACTTATCATTCATGTAACATGTAAAGGGGTCGAAGAATAGTAAAAGATTTTTATATTTCATAGCCTCACTTGATACGTCGATTGGATCACGTAAAATATCGGACATTAATTGCATCTACATCTTCAGACCTTAAATATATAATTGCAACAACATATTTAATAGCGTTTTAATAACATTTTTCTAATTGTTTATATCTATGTCTAATAAATATATATTAATCGAATAAGTTGCTTTACCAAAGAATAAAAGTATCTGAGGCTTACAAATCGGAGCATTACATAACAAACGTGCATCACATATATAATATTACATGTAACAAAAGATGAAGACCAAAAAGATCGTACATAAGTTGAATCCACAATGCGGTCATAGAGATACAGAAACGGCAAAAATTCCAAACAATAATTTAAAAAATTCAAAAAGGGGGGAGTGAAAATCCATCTCCTTGACGATGATAAGGAACAAGTCTGCCTCATGCACTACAATATCCCAAACAGCCAGCGATTGGCACGCCAATGACAACGGATGGAACGAATTCCGTGTCAGAACTGTGCTAACAAAGTGCTCCTACTTAGCTTTCGAAATGGCATACTGTTAGTACTGGGGCGGCATTCGTATCACGGCACTATTAACGCACCGAGATATAGCGCACGGGCTACACGGCCGTGACAATGACACTATCAGCTCACCATAGCTACACGCGTGGTTGTGGCGTAGGCTGACATTTACTAATGGGGAAGCTGTTTCCATAAAAATTATAAGCAAATATGAAAAATGACTAAACTGTGCAATTTATTTATTTTGACTCCAATATAGATACACCGGCACAAAACAAAGATATAAGAACTCGATTTTATTATTTTCTATAAACTAGCTCGATAGGGCGATTTTTTCCATAAAGTCGATAATTACTTTGTCATAAAAATATATACACTTATTTTATATATATTTTCTTCAATTTATTGTTACAAATTCATGCAATTGAGGGTTACATTAAATACGATGACAGCATGTTATTTCAAAAATTACACAAGGCGAAGTTGGGGACGCAACAGCATGAATTTTTATTTTATAAGTAATATTTTTCTTATAAATAATATTTTTAGTCTATGATGGATTGAAAGAAATATATACGACTCGCTCAATAACTATAAATATAGGAAAACGACCATCAAAATGTCTATCAATACTCATATGCTGAACATCTACTGACATCTAACGGTTCTAATTTGTATGAAAGCACAGGTTCCCCATTGCCAAATGTGATCCTGCATCATTGCTGAGGAGATTCATGAATGGAGCGATGATACGCGTGTCATCATGGTGCTGGTTCTGCGCGATTCGCTTGTCTAGAACGTGCTGGTAACACGTTCTGGCATTTTAGTCAACGAATCCGGTCACAGATGACTACGAATCAGTTGACACTCCTCGGAAGTGGCAATATAGTGCCGGCATGGTGTCGCTACCATCTTGCCGTTTGTTATCTGGGATGCTTTTTAGTGCATTATTCGGAATTGAATTTGAACACATAGCTACTTAATCGCAAACTTGTATGTACTGTGACGTGGTGAAGTCACAAGGCTCGCTCACCCCCCCCCCCCCCCTGCTTCGGTTAGACCAGCTCGCAGATCACCACCCATGCGAGAAGCGCGACACGGACCATCGCGATAGCTGTATTTGAGAGGAGCGTGAAATACACGATGGTAGAACCTCCCCCCCCCCCCCCCCCGTTCGTTTCTCTCTCACCGTTCTACGGATTAGACTGGCGAGCTGATGGAAGAAGCGACCCATAAGACGCCCCTTCGGCGGATAATAAGACCGCAGGTTCGCGGAAGGGCTGTGCGCCGAGGTAGCGTGACGGGCTCGACAGTGGAGGAGTCGGGAAGTAAGCAAGAAGAGACCCTGAAGCACGAAGGATAGGATCGAGAGCTCTGCAACGATAAGACCGCTGCCATAGTCCATGGAGACAAACAGGATGGTTCTCGGGTGTGAGAAGGACCCCTACCCCTCCCCCATTAGAACCCTATTGCTTCGATACGTATACATCTGGAAACGCTATTCCCTAGCAAGGAAGAGTTGCATTTACATTTTTTTGACGTGTAGACGAGAATACATGACACTTCGCAATGAATATTATATCTTATCATGAAAAATAGAAATGAGATGCGATATCGCGTGCTAAGAAGCATTAGAACTTTATTGCTTCGATAGGTAGACATCCGGAAACGCTATTTCTTAGCCAGGATGTGTGGCATTTACATTCCATTGAAGTGTAGACGAGGTATACATGACACTTCGCAATGAAGATTATATCTTATCATGAAACATAGAAATGAGATGCGATATCGCGTATTGAGAAGCATTAGATATCTATTGCTACGATACGTAGACATCTACAAGCGCTACTTCCTAGCAAGGAAGTGTCGCATTTACATTCTTTTGAAGTGAATACGAGGTATACATATCACTCCACAATGCAAATTATATCTTATCATGAAACATAGATATGAGATGCGATATCGCGATATATGAAGCACTATAACCCTGTTGCTTCGATACGTAGATATCTGCAAACGCTATTTCCTAGCAAGGAAGTGTCGCATTTACATTCTTTTGAAGTGTAGACGAGAGTACATGACACTTCGCAATGAATATTATATCATATCTTGAAACACAGAAGTGAGATGTGATATCGGGTTCTAAGTAGCATTAGAACTCTACTGCTACGATACGCAGACATTTGCAAACGCTATTTCCTATCATGGAAGTGTCGGATTTACATTCTTTAGGAGCGAATGCGAGGTATACATAACACTTCGCAATGAATATTATATCTTATCATGAAACATAGGTATGAGATACAATATCCCGTTTTAAGAAGCATGAGAACTCTAATGCTACGATACGTAGCCGTCTGCAAACGCTATTTCCTCGTAAGGAAGTGTCGCACTTAAATTCATTTGAAGTGCAGACGAGGGATACATAACACTTCGCAATGAATATTATACCTTATCATAAGACAAAGAAATGAGATGCGATATCGCGTCTTAAGAAGCATTAGAACTCTATTGCTACGATACGTAGACATCCGCAAACGCTATTTCCTAGCAAGGAAGTGTCGCATTTACATTCTATTGAAGTGAATACGAGGTATACATATCACTCCACAATGCAAATTATATCTTATCATGAAACATAGAAATGAGATGCGATATCGCGATATATGAAGCACTATAACCCTGTTGCTTCGATACGTAGACATCAGCAAACGCTATTTCCTAGCAAGGAAGTGTTGCATTTACACTCTTTTGAAGTGAATGCGAGGTATACATAACATTGCACAATGAATACTATATCTTATCATGAAACATAGAAATGAGATGCGATATCGCGTTTTAAGAAGCATTAGAACTCTATTGCTACGATACGTAGACATCCGCAATAGCTACTCCCTAGCAAGGAAGTATCGCATTAACATTCTCTTGAAGTGAATGCGAGGTATACATAACATTGCACAATGAATATTATATCTTATCATGAAACATGGAAATGAGATGCGATATCTCGTTTTAACATGCATTAGACTACTATTGCTTCGATACGTAGACATCTCCAAACGCAATTTCCTAGCCAGGAAGAGTCGCATTTACATTCTTTTGAAGGGAATACGAGGTATACATGACACTTCGCAATGATTATTATAATTTATCATGAAACATAGAAACGAGATGCGATATCGCGTTCAAAGAAGCGTCAGATCTCTATTTCTACGGTACGTAGACATCTGCAAACGCTATTTCCTAGGATGGAAACGTCGCATTAACATTCTTTTGAAGTGAATACGAGGTATACATGAGACTTCGCAATGAATATTATATCTTATCACGAAACATATAAATGAAATGCGATATCGCGTTTTAAGAAGCGTTAGAACTCTATTGCTATTATACGTAGATATCTACAAACGCTATTTCCTAGCATGGAAGTGTCGCATTTACATCCTTTTGAAGTGAATACGAGGTATACATGACACTTCGCAATGAATATTATATCTTATCATGAAACATAGAAGTGAGATGCTATTTGTCGTTTTCTGAAGCATTAGAACACTATTGCTTCGATACGTAGACTTCTGCAAACGCTAATTCCTAGCAGGGAAGTGTCTCATTGACATTCATTTGGAGTGTATGCGAGGTATACATGGCACTTCGCAATGAATATAATATCATATCATGAAACATAGGAATGAGATGCGGTATCTCGTTTTAAGAAGCATTATAACACTATTGCTTCGATACGTAGACATCCGCAAACGCTACTCCCTAGCAAGGAAGTATCGCATTAACATTCTTTTGAAGTGAATGCTAGGTATACATAACACTCCACAATGAATATTATATATTATCATGAAGCATGGTAATGAGTAGCGATATCGCGTTTTGAGAAGCATTAGGACTCTAATGCTACGATACGTAGACATCTGCAAACGATATTTCCTGGCAAGGAAGTGTCGCGTTTACATTCTTTTGAAGTGTAGACGAGAGTACATGACACTTCGCAATGAATATTATATCATATCTTGAAACACAGAAGTTAGATGTGATATCGGGTTCTAAGTAGCATTAGAACTCTACTGCTACGATACGTAGACATTTGCAAACGCTATTTCCTAGCATGGAAGTGTCGGATTTACATTCTTTTGGAGCGAATGCGAGGTATACATAACACTTCGCAATGAATATTATATCTTATCATGAAACATAGGTATGACATACAATATCCCGTTTTAAGAAGCATGAGAACTCTAATGCTACGATACGTTGCCGTCTGCAAACGCTATTTCCTCGTAAGGACGTGTCGCACTTAAATTCATTTGAAGTGCAGACGAGGGATACATAACACTTCGCAATGAATATTATACCTTATCATAAGACAAAGAAATGAGATGCGATATCGCGTCTTAAGAAGCATTAGAACTCTATTGCTACGATACGTAGACATCCGCAAACGCTATTTCCTAGCAAGGAAGTGTCGCATTTACATTCTTTTGAAGTGAATGCGAGGTATACATAACATTGCACAATGAATACTATATCTTATCATGAAACATAGAAATGAGATGCGATATCACTTATTGAGAAGCACTAGATATCTATTGCTACGATACGTAGACATCTGCAAGCGCTACTTCCTAGCAAGGAAGTGTCGCATTTACATTCTTTTGAAGTTAATACAACTTATACATATCACTGCACAATGAATATTATATCTTATCATGAAACATCGAAATGAGATGCGATATCTCGATTTATGAAGCATTAGAACTCTTGCTTCGATACGTAGACATCTCCAAACGCTTTTTCCTATCAAGGAAGTGTCGAATTTACATTCATTTGAAGCGCATGCGAGGTATAAATGACACTTCGCAATGAATATTATATCTTATCATGAAACATAGAAATGAGATGCGATATCTCATTTTAAGAAGCATAGAATTCTATTGCTACGATACGTAGACATCTGCAAACGCTACTTCCTAGCAAGGAAGTGTCGCATTTACATTCTTTTGAAAGGAATACGAGGTATACATGACAATTCGCAATGAATATTATATATTATCATGAAACATAGAAATGAGAAGCGATATCGCGTTTTGAGAAGCATTGGATCTCTAACCCCACAATACGTAGACATCTGCAAACGCTATTTCCTAGCAAGGAAGTGTCGCATTTACATTCATTTGAGGTATAGACGAGATATACATAACACTGCACAATCAATATTATATCTTATCATGAAACATAGTAATGAGGTGCGATATCGCGATGTAACAAGCATTAGAACTCTATTGCTTGGATACGTAGACATCTGCAAACGCTATTTCCTAGCAAGGATGTGTCGCATTTACATTCTTTTGAAGTGAATACGAGGTATACATAACACTACACAGTGAATATTATATATTATCATGAAACATAGATATGAGATGCGATGTCGCGAATTAGCAAGCTTTAGAAATCTATTGCTTCGATACGTAGACATCTGCAAACGCTACTTCCTAGCAAGGAAGTGTCGCATTTACATTCTTTTGAAAGGAATACGAGGTATACATGACACTTCGCGATGAATATTATATCTTATCAGGAAGCGTAGATATGAGATGCGATATGACTATTTAAGAAGCATTAGAACTCTATTGCTTGGATACGTAGACATCTGCAAACGCTATTTCCTAGCAAGGAAGTGTCGCATTTACATTCTTTTGTAGTGAATACGAGGTATACATAACACTGCACAGTGAATATTATATCTTATCATGAAACATAGAAATGAGATGCGATATGGCGATTTAAGAAGCATTAGAACTCTATTGCTTCGATACGCAGACATCTGCGAAGCAAGGAAGTGTCGCATTTACATTCTTTTGAAAGGAATACGAGGTATACATGACACTTCGCAATGAATATTATATCTTATCATGAAACGTAGATATGAGATGCGATATGTCTATTTAAGAAGCATTAGAACTCTATTGCTTCGATACGTAGACATCTGCAAACGCTATTTCCTAGCAAGGAAGTGTCGCATTTACATTCTTTTAAGTGAATACGAGGTATTCATAACACTGCACAATGAATATTATATGTCATCATGAAACATTGAAATGAGATGCGATATAGCGATTTATGAAGCTTTAGAACTCTATTGCTTCGATACGTAGATATCTGCCAACACTATTTCCTAGCATGGAACTGTCGCATTCACATTCATTTGAAGTGTATGCGAGGTGTACATGACACTTCGCAATGAATATTATATATTATCATGAAACGTAGATATGAGATGCGATGTCGCGAATTAGCAAGCTTTAGAAATCTATTGCTTCGATACGTAGACATCTGCAAACGCTACTTCCTAGCAAGGAAGTGTCGCATTTCCATTCTTTTGAAAGGAATACGAGGTATACATGACACTTCGCAATGAATATTATATATTATCACGAAACATTGATATGAGATGCGATATCGCGAATTAGCAAGCTTTAGAAATCTACTGGTTCGATACGTAGACATCTGCAAACGCTATTTCCTAGCAAGGAAGTGTCGCATTTACATTCTTTTGAAGTTATTACGAGGTATTCATGACACTTCGCAATGAATATTATACCATATCATGAAACATAGAAAGGAGATGCGATATCGCTTTTCGAGAAGCATTAGAACTCTATTGCTACGATACGTAGACATCTGCAAACGCCATTTCCTAGCGTGGAAGTGTCGCATTTACATTCATTTTAAGTGTATGCGGGGTATACATAACACTGCACAATGAGTATTATATCCTACCATGAAACATAGAAATGAGATGCGATATCGCGATATAAGAAGCATTATAACTCTATTGCTTCCATACGTAGACATCTGCAAACGCAATGTCCTAGCAAGGAAGTGTCGCATTTACATTCATTTGAAGTGTATGCGAGGTATACATGACACTACGCAATGAATATTATATCTTATTATGAAACGTAGAAATGAGATGCGATATAGCGATTTAAGAAGCATTAGAAATCTATTGCTTCGATACGTAGACATCTGCAAACGCTATTTCCTAGCAAGGAAGTGTCGCATTTACATTCTTTTAAGTGAATACGAGGTATTCATAACACTGCACAATGAATATTATATCTCATCATGAAACATTGAAATGAGATGCGATATAGCGATTTATGAAGCTTTAGAACTCTATTGCTTCGATACGTAGATATCTGCCAACACTATTTCCTAGCATGGAACTGTCGCATTCACATTCTTTTGAAGTGAATACGAGGTGTACATAACACTGCAAAGTGAATATTATATCTTATCATGAAACATAGAAATGAGATGCGATATCGCGTATTGAGAAGCATTAGAACTCGATTGCTACGATACGTAGATATCTGCAAACGCTATTTCCTAGCAAGGAAGTGTACAATTTACATTCATTTGAAGTGTATGTGAGGTTTACATAACACATCGCTATGAATATTGTATCTTTTCATGAAACATTGAAGCGAGATGCGATATCGCGTTTTAAGATGCATTAGAGCACCGCTGCTTCGATACATAGACATTGGCAAAATCTTTATCCTAGCAAGGAATTGTCGCATTTATATTCTTTTGAAGTGAATACGAGGTATTCATAACACTGCACAATGAATATTATATCATATCATGAAACATAGAAATGAGATGCGATATCACATTTTGAGAAGCATAAGAACTCTGCTGCTACGATACGTAGACATCTGCAAACTGTATTTCCTAGCATGGAAGTGTCGCATTTATATTCTTTTGATGTTATTACGAGGTATTCATGACACTTCGCAATGAATATTATACCATATCATGAAACATAGAAAGGAGATGCGATATCGCTTTTCGAGAAGCATTAGAACTCTATTGCTACGATACGTAGACATCTGCAAACGCCATTTCCTAGCGTGGAAGTGTCGCATTTACATTCATTTTAAGTGTATGCGGGGTATACATAACACTGCACAATGAGTATTATATCTTACCATGAAACATAGAAATGAGATGCGATATCGCGATTTAAGAAGATTTAGAACTCTTTTGCTTCGATACGTAGATATCTGCAAACGCTATTTCCTAGCAAGGAACTGTCGCATTTACATTCTTTTGAAGTGAATACGAGGTATACATAACACTACACAGTGAATATTATATCTTATCATGAAACATAGAAATGTGATGCGATATCGCGATTTAAGATGCTTTAGAACTCTTTTGCTTCGATACGTAGATATCTGCAAACGCTATTTCCTAGCAGGGAACTGTCGCATTTACTTTCATTTGAAGTGTATGCGAGGTATACATGACACTTCGCAACGAATATTATATATTATCATGAAACATAGAAATGAGATGCGATATCGCGATTTAAGAAGCATTAGAACTCTATTGCTTCGATACGTAGACATCTGCAAACGCTACTTCCTAGCAAGGAAGTGTCGCATTTACATTCTTTTGAATGGATACGAGGTATACATGACACTTCGCAATGAATATTATGTCTTATCATGAACAATAGAAATGAGATGCAATATGACGATTTAAGAAGCATTAGAACTCTATTGCTTGGATACGTAGACATCTGCAAACGCTATTTCCTAGCAAGGAAGTGTCGCATTTACATTCATTTGTAGTGTATGCGTGGTACACATGGCACTTCGCAATGAATATTATATATTATCATGAAACATAGAAATGAGATGCGATGTCGCGAATTAACAAGTTTAGAACTCTCTTGCTTCGATACGTAGATATCTGCAAACGCTATTTCCTAGCAAGGAAGTGTCGCCTTTACATTCTTTTGAAGTGAATACCAGGTATACATGACACTTAGCAATGAATATTGTATCTTATCATGAAACATAGAAATGAGATGCGATGTGACGGTTTAAGAAGCATTAGAACTATATTGCTTCGATACGTAGACATCTGCAAACGCTTTTCCTACCAAGGATGTGTCGCATTTACATTCTTTTGAAAGGAATACGAGGTATACATGACACTTCGCAATGAATATTATATCTCGTCATGAAACATAGAAATGAGATGCGATATGACGATTTGAGAAGCACTAGAATTCTATTGCTTCGATACGTGGACATCTGCAAACGCTATTTCCTAGCAAGGAAGTGTCGCACTTACATTCATTTGAGGTATAGACGAGATATACATAACACTGCACAATCAATATTATATCTTATCATGAAACATAGAAATGAGATGCGATATGGCGATTTAAGGAGCATTAGAACTCTATTGCTTCGATACGTAGACACCTGCAAACGCTACTTCCTAGCGAGGAAGTGTAGCATTTACTTTCATTTGAAGTGTATGCGAGGTATACATGACACTTTGCAATGAATATTATATATTATCATGAAACATAGGAACGTGATGCGATATCGCGAATTAACAAGCTTTAGAACCCTGTTGCCTCGAAACATAGACATCTGCAAACGCTATTTCCTAGCAAGGAAGTGTCGCATTTTTCATTCTTTTAAAGTGAATACGAAGTATTCATAGCACTGCACAACGACTATTATATCTCATCATGAAACATTGGAATGAGAAACGATGACGCGTTTTGAGAAGCATTAGAGCACTAATGCTACGATACGTAGACATCTGCAAACGCTATTTCCTAGCAAGGATGTGTCGCATTTACATTCTTTTGTAGTGAGTACGAGGTATACATAACACTGCACAGTGAATATTATAACTTATCATGAAACGTATATATGAGATGCGATAAGACGATTTAAGAAGCATTAGAAAACTACTGCTTCGATACGTAGACATCTGCAAACGCTATTTCCTAGCATGGAAGTGTCGCATTTACATTCTTTTAAGTGAATACGAGGTATTCATAACACTGCACAATGAATATTATATCTCATCATGAAACATTGAAATGAGATGCGATATCGCGATTTATGAAGCTTTAGAACTCTATTGCTTCGATACGTAGATATCTGCAAACACTATTTCCTAGCATGGAACTGTCGCATTCACATTCATTTAAAGTGTATGCGAGGTGTACATGACACTTCGCAATGAATATTATATATTATCATGAAACATAGATATGAGATGCGATGTCGCGAATTAGCAAGCTTTAGAAATCTATTGCTTCGATACGTAGACATCTGCAAACGCTACTTCCTAGCAAGGAAGTGTCGCATTTCCATTCTTTTGAAAGGAATACGAGGTATACATGACACTTCGCAATGAATATTATATATTATCACGAAACATTGATATGAGATGCGATATCGCGAATTAGCAAGCTTTAGAATTCTACTGGTTCGATACGTAGACATCTGCAAACGCTATTTCCTAGCAGGGAAGTGTCGCATTTACATTCTTTAGAAGTGAGTACGAGGTATACATAACACTGCACAGTGAATATTATATCTTATCATGAAACATAGAAATGAGATGCGATATGGCGATTTAAGAAGCATTAGAACTCTATTGCTTCGATACGTAGACATCTGCAAACGCTATTTCCTAGCAAGGAAGTGTCGCATTTACATTCTTTTGAAGTGAGTACGAAGTATTCATAACACTGCACAACGAATATTATATCTCATCATGAAACATTGGAATGAGAAACGATGACGCGTTTTGAGAAGCATTAGAGCACTATAACTACGATACGTAGACATCTGCAAACGCTATTTCCTAGCAAGGATGTGTAGCATTTACATTCTTTTGTAGTGAATACGAGGTATACATAACAATGCACAGTGAATATTATAACTTATCATGAAACGTATATATGAGATGCAATATGACGATTTAAGAAGCATTAGAAAACTACTGCTTCGATACGTAGACACCTGCAAACGCTATTTCCTAGCAAGGAAGTGTCGCATTTACATTCTTTTAAGTGAATACGAGGTATTCATAACACTGCACAATGAATATTATATCTCATCATGAAACATTGAAATGAGATGCGATATCGCGATTTATGAAGCTTTAGAACTCTATTGCTTCGATACGTAGATATCTGCAAACACTATTTCCTAGCATGGAACTGTCGCATTCACATTCATTTGAAGTGTATGCGAGGTTTACATGACACTTCGCAATGAATATTATATATTATCATGAAACATAGATATGAGATGCGATGTCGCGAATTAGCAAGCTTTAGAAATCTATTGCTTCGATACGTAGACATCTGCAAACGCTACTTCCTAGCAAGGAAGTGTCGCATTTACATTCTTTTGAAAGGAATACGAGGTATACATGACACTTCGCGATGAATATTATATCTTATCAGGAAGCGTAGATATGAGATGCGATATGACTATTTAAGAAGCATTAGAACTCTATTGCTTGGATACGTAGACATCTGCAAACGCTATTTCCTAGCAAGGAAGTGTCGCATTTACATTCTTTTGTAGTGAATACGAGGTATACATAACACTGCACAGTGAATATTATATCTTATCATGAAACATAGAAATGAGATGCGATATGGCGATTTAAGAAGCATTAGAACTCTATTGCTTCGATACGCAGACATCTGCGAAGCAAGGAAGTGTCGCATTTACATTCTTTTGAAAGGAGTACGAGGTATACATGACACTTCGCAATGAATATTATATCTTATCATGAAACGTAGATATGAGATGCGATATGACTATTTAAGAAGCATTAGAACTCTATTGCTTCGATACGTAGACATCTGCAAACGCTATTTCCTAGCAAGGAAGTGTCGCATTTACATTCTTTTAAGTGAATACGAGGTATTCATAACACTGCACAATGAATATTATATGTCATCATGAAACATTGAAATGAGATGCGATATAGCGATTTATGAAGCTTTAGAACTCTATTGCTTCGATACGTAGATATCTGCCAACACTATTTCCTAGCATGGAACTGTCGCATTCACATTCATTTGAAGTGTATGCGAGGTGTACATGACACTTCGCAATGAATATTATATATTATCATGAAACGTAGATATGAGATGCGATGTCGCGAATTAGCAAGCTTTAGAAATCTATTGCTTCGATACGTAGACATCTGCAAACGCTACTTCCTAGCAAGGAAGTGTCGCATTTCCATTCTTTTGAAAGGAATACGAGGTATACATGACACTTCGCAATGAATATTATATATTATCACGAAACATTGATATGAGATGCGATATCGCGAATTAGCAAGCTTTAGAAATCTACTGGTTCGATACGTAGACATCTGCAAACGCTATTTCCTAGCAAGGAAGTGTCGCATTTACATTCTTTTGAAGTTATTACGAGGTATTCATGACACTTCGCAATGAATATTATACCATATCATGAAACATAGAAAGGAGATGCGATATCGCTTTTCGAGAAGCATTAGAACTCTATTGCTACGATACGTAGACATCTGCAAACGCCATTTCCTAGCGTGGAAGTGTCGCATTTACATTCATTTTAAGTGTATGCGGGGTATACATAACACTGCACAATGAGTATTATATCCTACCATGAAACATAGAAATGAGATGCGATATCGCGATATAAGAAGCATTATAACTCTATTGCTTCCATACGTAGACATCTGCAAACGCAATGTCCTAGCAAGGAAGTGTCGCATTTACATTCATTTGAAGTGTATGCGAGGTATACATGACACTACGCAATGAATATTATATCTTATTATGAAACGTAGAAATGAGATGCGATATAGCGATTTAAGAAGCATTAGAAATCTATTGCTTCGATACGTAGACATCTGCAAACGCTATTTCCTAGCAAGGAAGTGTCGCATTTACATTCTTTTAAGTGAATACGAGGTATTCATAACACTGCACAATGAATATTATATCTCATCATGAAACATTGAAATGAGATGCGATATAGCGATTTATGAAGCTTTAGAACTCTATTGCTTCGATACGTAGATATCTGCCAACACTATTTCCTAGCATGGAACTGTCGCATTCACATTCTTTTGAAGTGAATACGAGGTGTACATAACACTGCAAAGTGAATATTATATCTTATCATGAAACATAGAAATGAGATGCGATATCGCGTATTGAGAAGCATTAGAACTCGATTGCTACGATACGTAGATATCTGCAAACGCTATTTCCTAGCAAGGAAGTGTACAATTTACATTCATTTGAAGTGTATGTGAGGTTTACATAACACATCGCTATGAATATTGTATCTTTTCATGAAACATTGAAGCGAGATGCGATATCGCGTTTTAAGATGCATTAGAGCACCGCTGCTTCGATACATAGACATTGGCAAAATCTTTATCCTAGCAAGGAATTGTCGCATTTATATTCTTTTGAAGTGAATACGAGGTATTCATAACACTGCACAATGAATATTATATCATATCATGAAACATAGAAATGAGATGCGATATCACATTTTGAGAAGCATAAGAACTCTGCTGCTACGATACGTAGACATCTGCAAACTGTATTTCCTAGCATGGAAGTGTCGCATTTATATTCTTTTGATGTTATTACGAGGTATTCATGACACTTCGCAATGAATATTATACCATATCATGAAACATAGAAAGGAGATGCGATATCGCTTTTCGAGAAGCATTAGAACTCTATTGCTACGATACGTAGACATCTGCAAACGCCATTTCCTAGCGTGGAAGTGTCGCATTTACATTCATTTTAAGTGTATGCGGGGTATACATAACACTGCACAATGAGTATTATATCTTACCATGAAACATAGAAATGAGATGCGATATCGCGATTTAAGAACATTTAGAACTCTTTTGCTTCGATACGTAGATATCTGCAAACGCTATTTCCTAGCAAGGAACTGTCGCATTTACATTCTTTTGAAGTGAATACGAGGTATACATAACACTACACAGTGAATATTATATCTTATCATGAAACATAGAAATGTGATGCGATATCGCGATTTAAGATGCTTTAGAACTCTTTTGCTTCGATACGTAGATATCTGCAAACGCTATTTCCTAGCAAGGAACTGTCGCATTTACTTTCATTTGAAGTGTATGCGAGGTATACATGACACTTCGCAACGAATATTATATATTATCATGAAACATAGAAATGAGATGCGATATCGCGATTTAAGAAGCATTAGAACTCTATTGCTTCGATACGTAGACATCTGCAAACGCTACTTCCTAGCAAGGAAGTGTCGCATTTACATTCTTTTGAATGGATACGAGGTATACATGACACTTCGCAATGAATATTATGTCTTATCATGAACAATAGAAATGAGATGCAATATGACGATTTAAGAAGCATTAGAACTCTATTGCTTGGATACGTAGACATCTGCAAACGCTATTTCCTAGCAAGGAAGTGTCGCATTTACATTCATTTGTAGTGTATGCGTGGTACACATGGCACTTCGCAATGAATATTATATATTATCATGAAACATAGAAATGAGATGCGATGTCGCGAATTAACAAGTTTAGAACTCTCTTGCTTCGATACGTAGATATCTGCAAACGCTATTTCCTAGCAAGGAAGTGTCGCCTTTACATTCTTTTGAAGTGAATACCAGGTATACATGACACTTAGCAATGAATATTGTATCTTATCATGAAACATAGAAATGAGATGCGATGTGACGGTTTAAGAAGCATTAGAACTATATTGCTTCGATACGTAGACATCTGCAAACGCTTTTCCTACCAAGGATGTGTCGCATTTACATTCTTTTGAAAGGAATACGAGGTATACATGACACTTCGCAATGAATATTATATCTCGTCATGAAACATAGAAATGAGATGCGATATGACGATTTGAGAAGCACTAGAATTCTATTGCTTCGATACGTGGACATCTGCAAACGCTATTTCCTAGCAAGGAAGTGTCGCACTTACATTCATTTGAGGTATAGACGAGATATACATAACACTGCACAATCAATATTATATCTTATCATGAAACATAGAAATGAGATGCGATATGGCGATTTAAGGAGCATTAGAACTCTATTGCTTCGATACGTAGACACCTGCAAACGCTACTTCCTAGCGAGGAAGTGTAGCATTTACTTTCATTTGAAGTGTATGCGAGGTATACATGACACTTTGCAATGAATATTATATATTATCATGAAACATAGGAACGTGATGCGATATCGCGAATTAACAAGCTTTAGAACCCTGTTGCCTCGAAACATAGACATCTGCAAACGCTATTTCCTAGCAAGGAAGTGTCGCATTTTTCATTCTTTTAAAGTGAATACGAAGTATTCATAGCACTGCACAACGACTATTATATCTCATCATGAAACATTGGAATGAGAAACGATGACGCGTTTTGAGAAGCATTAGAGCACTAATGCTACGATACGTAGACATCTGCAAACGCTATTTCCTAGCAAGGATGTGTCGCATTTACATTCTTTTGTAGTGAGTACGAGGTATAAATAACACTGCACAGTGAATATTATAACTTATCATGAAACGTATATATGAGATGCGATAAGACGATTTAAGAAGCATTAGAAAACTACTGCTTCGATACGTAGACATCTGCAAACGCTATTTCCTAGCATGGAAGTGTCGCATTTACATTCTTTTAAGTGAATACGAGGTATTCATAACACTGCACAATGAATATTATATCTCATCATGAAACATTGAAATGAGATGCGATATCGCGATTTATGAAGCTTTAGAACTCTATTGCTTCGATACGTAGATATCTGCAAACACTATTTCCTAGCATGGAACTGTCGCATTCACATTCATTTAAAGTGTATGCGAGGTGTACATGACACTTCGCAATGAATATTATATATTATCATGAAACATAGATATGAGATGCGATGTCGCGAATTAGCAAGCTTTAGAAATCTATTGCTTCGATACGTAGACATCTGCAAACGCTACTTCCTAGCAAGGAAGTGTCGCATTTCCATTCTTTTGAAAGGAATACGAGGTATACATGACACTTCGCAATGAATATTATATATTATCACGAAACATTGATATGAGATGCGATATCGCGAATTAGCAAGCTTTAGAATTCTACTGGTTCGATACGTAGACATCTGCAAACGCTATTTCCTAGCAGGGAAGTGTCGCATTTACATTCTTTAGAAGTGAGTACGAGGTATACATAACACTGCACAGTGAATATTATATCTTATCATGAAACATAGAAATGAGATGCGATATGGCGATTTAAGAAGCATTAGAACTCTATTGCTTCGATACGTAGACATCTGCAAACGCTATTTCCTAGCAAGGAAGTGTCGCATTTACATTCTTTTGAAGTGAGTACGAAGTATTCATAACACTGCACAACGAATATTATATCTCATCATGAAACATTGGAATGAGAAACGATGACGCGTTTTGAGAAGCATTAGAGCACTATAACTACGATACGTAGACATCTGCAAACGCTATTTCCTAGCAAGGATGTGTCGCATTTACATTCTTTTGTAGTGAGTACGAGGTATAAATAACACTGCACAGTGAATATTATAACTTATCATGAAACGTATATATGAGATGCGATAAGACGATTTAAGAAGCATTAGAAAACTACTGCTTCGATACGCAGACATCTGCAAACGCTATTTCCTAGCATGGAAGTGTCGCATTTACATTCTTTTAAGTGAATACGAGGTATTCATAACACTGCACAATGAATATTATATCTCATCATGAAACATTGAAATGAGATGCGATATCGCGATTTATGAAGCTTTAGAACTCTATTGCTTCGATACGTAGATATCTGCAAACACTATTTCCTAGCATGGAACTGTCGCATTCACATTCATTTAAAGTGTATGCGAGGTGTACATGACACTTCGCAATGAATATTATATATTATCATGAAACATAGATATGAGATGCGATGTCGCGAATTAGCAAGCTTTAGAAATCTATTGCTTCGATACGTAGACATCTGCAAACGCTACTTCCTAGCAAGGAAGTGTCGCATTTCCATTCTTTTGAAAGGAATACGAGGTATACATGACACTTCGCAATGAATATTATATATTATCACGAAACATTGATATGAGATGCGATATCGCGAATTAGCAAGCTTTAGAATTCTACTGGTTCGATACGTAGACATCTGCAAACGCTATTTCCTAGCAGGGAAGTGTCGCATTTACATTCTTTAGAAGTGAGTACGAGGTATACATAACACTGCACAGTGAATATTATATCTTATCATGAAACATAGAAATGAGATGCGATATGGCGATTTAAGAAGCATTAGAACTCTATTGCTTCGATACGTAGACATCTGCAAACGCTATTTCCTAGCAAGGAAGTGTCGCATTTACATTCTTTTGAAGTGAGTACGAAGTATTCATAACACTGCACAACGAATATTATATCTCATCATGAAACATTGGAATGAGAAACGATGACGCGTTTTGAGAAGCATTAGAGCACTATAACTACGATACGTAGACATCTGCAAACGCTATTTCCTAGCAAGGATGTGTCGCATTTACATTCTTTTGTAGTGAATACGAGGTATACATAACAATGCACAGTGAATATTATAACTTATCATGAAACGTATATATGAGATGCAATATGACGATTTAAGAAGCATTAGAAAACTACTGCTTCGATACGTAGACACCTGCAAACGCTATTTCCTAGCAAGGAAGTGTCGCATTTACATTCTTTTAAGTGAATACGAGGTATTCATAACACTGCACAATGAATATTATATCTCATCATGAAACATTGAAATGAGATGCGATATCGCGATTTATGAAGCTTTAGAACTCTATTGCTTCGATACGTAGATATCTGCAAACACTATTTCCTAGCATGGAACTGTCGCATTCACATTCATTTGAAGTGTATGCGAGGTGTACATGACACTTCGCAATGAATATTATATATTATCATGAAACATAGATATGAGATGCGATGTCGCGAATTAGCAAGCTTTAGAAATCTATTGCTTCGATACGTAGACATCTGCAAACGCTACTTCCTAGCAAGGAAGTGTCGCATTTACATTCTTTTGAAAGGAATGCGAGGTATACATGACACTTCGCGATGAATATTATATCTTATCAGGAAGCGTAGATATGAGATGCGATATGACTATTTAAGAAGCATTAGAACTCTATTGCTTGGATACGTAGACATCTGCAAACGCTATTTCCTAGCAAGGAAGTGTCGCATTTACATTCTTTTGTAGTGAATACGAGGTATACATAACACTGCACAGTGAATATTATATCTTATCATGAAACATAGAAATGAGATGCAATATGGCGATTTAAGAAGCATTAGAACTCTATTGCTTCGATACGCAGACATCTGCGAAGCAAGGAAGTGTCGCATTTACATTCTTTTGAAAGGAATACGAGGTATACATGACACTTCGCAATGAATATTATATCTTATCATGAAACGTAGATATGAGATGCGATATGACTATTTAAGAAGCATTAGAACTCTATTGCTTCGATACGTAGACATCTGCAAACGCTATTTCCTAGCAAGGAAGTGTCGCATTTACATTCTTTTAAGTGAATACGAGGTATTCATAACACTGCACAATGAATATTATATGTCATCATGAAACATTGAAATGAGATGCGATATAGCGATTTATGAAGCTTTAGAACTCTATTGCTTCGATACGTAGATATCTGCCAACACTATTTCCTAGCATGGAACTGTCGCATTCACATTCATTTGAAGTGTATGCGAGGTGTACATGACACTTCGCAATGAATATTATATATTATCATGAAACGTAGATATGAGATGCGATGTCGCGAATTAGCAAGCTTTAGAAATCTATTGCTTCGATACGTAGACATCTGCAAACGCTACTTCCTAGCAAGGAAGTGTCGCATTTCCATTCTTTTGAAAGGAATACGAGGTATACATGACACTTCGCAATGAATATTATATATTATCACGAAACATTGATATGAGATGCGATATCGCGAATTAGCAAGCTTTAGAAATCTACTGGTTCGATACGTAGACATCTGCAAACGCTATTTCCTAGCAAGGAAGTGTCGCATTTACATTCTTTTGAAGTTATTACGAGGTATTCATGACACTTCGCAATGAATATTATACCATATCATAAAACATAGAAAGGAGATGCGATATCGCTTTTCGAGAAGCATTAGAACTCTATTGCTACGATACGTAGACATCTGCAAACGCCATTTCCTAGCATGGAAGTGTCGCATTTACATTCATTTTAAGTGTATGCGGGGTATACATAACACTGCACAATGAGTATTATATCCTACCATGAAACATAGAAATGAGATGCGATATCGCGATATAAGAAGCATTATAACTCTATTGCTTCCATACGTAGACATCTGCAAACGCAATGTCCTAGCAAGGAAGTGTCGCATTTACATTCATTTGAAGTGTATGCGAGGTATACATGACACTACGCAATGAATATTATATCTTATTATGAAACGTAGAAATGAGATGCGATATAGCGATTTAAGAAGCATTAGAAATCTATTGCTTCGATACGTAGACATCTGCAAACGCTATTTCCTAGCAAGGGAGTGTCGCATTTACATTCAGTTGAATGTGTATGCGAGGTATACATGACACTTCGCAGTGAATATTACATATTATCATGAAACATAGAAATGAGATGCGATATCGCGAATTAAGAAGCATTACAAATCTATTGCTTCGATACGTAGACATCTGCAAACGCTATTTCCTAGCAAGGAAGTGTCGCATTTACATTCTTTTGTAGTGAATACGAGGTATACATAACACTCCACAATGAATATTATATCTTATCATGAAACATAGAAATGAGATTTAATATGCAGATTTAAGAAGCACTAGAACTCTATTGCTTCGATACGTAGACGTCTGCAAACGCTATTTCGGAGCAAGGAAGTGTCGCATCTACATTCATTTGAAGTGTATGCGAGGTATACATGAAACTTCGCAGTGAATATTATATATTATCATGAAACATAGAAATGAGATGCGATATCGCGAATTAGCAAGCTTTAGAAATCTATTGCTTCGATACATAGACATCAGCAAACGCTGTTTCCTAGCAAGGAAGTGTCGCATTTACATTCTTTTGAAGTGAATACGAGGTATACATAACACTCCACAATGAATATTATATATTATCATGAAACATAGTAATAAGTAGCGATATCCCGTTTTGAGAAGCATTAGAATTCTATTGCTTCGATACGTAGACATCTGCAAACGCTGCTTCCTAGCAAGGAACTGTCGCATGTACATTCAATTAATGTGCATGCGAGGTATACATGACACTTCGTATTGAATATTATATATTATCGTGAAACATAGAAATGAGATGCGATATCGCGAATTTACAAGTTTAGAACTCTATTGCCTCGATACGTAGACATCTGCAAACGTTATTTCCTAGCAAGGAATTGCACCATTTACATACTTTTGAAGTGAATGCGAGGTATACATAACACTGCACAATGAATATTATATCTTATCATGAAACGTAGATATGAGATGCGATATGACGATTTAAGAAACATTAGAAAACTATTGCTTCGATACGTAGACATCTGCATCGCTATATCCTAGCAAGGAATTGTCGCATTTATATTCTTTTGAAGTGAATGCGAAGTATTCATAACAATGCACAATGAATATTATATCTCATCATGAAACATTGAAATGAGATGCGATATCGCGATTTATGAAGCTTTAGAACTCTACTGCTTCGATACGTAGATGTCTGCAAACACTATCTCCTAGCATGGAACTGTCGCATTTACATTCATTTTATGTATACACGAGACATACATAACACTGCACAATGAATATAATATCTTATCATGAAACATAGAAATGAGATGCAACATAGCGATTTAAGAAGCATTAGAATTCTATTGCTTCGATACGTAGACATCTGCTAATGCTGCGTCCTAGCAAGGAAGTGTGGCATTTACATTCTTTTGTAGTTAATACGAGGTATACATGACACTTCGCAATGAATATTATATCTTATCTCGAAACATATAAGTGAGATGCGATATCGCGATTTAAGAAGCACTAGAACTCTATTGCTACGATACGTAGACATCTGCAAACGCTATTTCCTAGCAGGGAATTGTCGCATTTACATTCTTTTGAAGTGAATACTAGGTATACATGACACTTCACAATGAATATTATACCCTATCACGAAACATAGCAATGAGATGCGATGTCTCATTTTGAGAAGCATAAGAACTCTGCTGCTACGATACGTAGACATCTGCAAACGCTATTTCCTAGCATGGAAGTGTCGCATTTGCATTCCTTGGATGTGTATGCGTGGTATAAGTGACACTTCGCAATGAATATTATATCATATCATGAAACACAGAAATGAGATGCGATATCGCATTTTGAGAAGCATTAGAACTCTATTACTTGGATACGTAGACATCTGCAAGCGCTATTTCCTAGCAAGGAAGTGTCGCATTTACATTCATTTGAAGTGTATGCGAGGTATACATGGCACTTCGCAATGAATATTATATATTATCACGAAACATAAGTATGAGATGCGATATCGCGAATTAGCAAGCTTTAGAAATCTATTGGTTCGATACGTAGACATCTGCAAACGCTATTTCCTAGCAGGGAAGTGTCACATTTACATTCTTTAGAGGTGAATACGAGGTATACATAACACTCCACAATGAATATTATATCTTATTATGAAACATAGAAATGAGATGCGATATAGCGATTTAAGAGGCATTAGAAATCTATTGCTTCGATACGTAGACATCTGCAAACGCTATTTCCTAGCAAGAAAGTTTCGCATTTACATTCATTTGAAGTGTATGCGAGGTATACATGACACTACGCAATGAATATTATATCTTATTATGAAACATAGGAATGTGGTGCGATATAGCGATTTAAGAAGCATTAGAAATCTATTGCTTCGATACGTAGACATCTGCAAATGCTATTTCCGAGCAAGGAAGTGTCGCATTTACATTCATTTGAAGTGTATGCGAGGTATACATGACACTACGCAATGAATATTGTATCTTATTATGAAACATAGAAATGAGATGCGATATCGCGAATTTAGAAGCATTAGATCCTTATTGCTTCGATACGTACATATCAGCAAATGCTACTTCCTAGCAAGGAAGTGTCGCATTTACATTCTTTGGAAAGGATTACGAGGTATACATGACACTTCGCTATGAATATTATATCTTATCATGAAACGTAGATATGAGATGCAATATGACGATTTAAGAAGCATTAGAAAACTATTGCTTCGATACGTAGACATCTGCTAACGCTATTTCCTAGCAAGGAAGTGTCGCATTTACATTCTTTTGATGTGAATACGAGGTATACATAACACTGCACAATGGATATTATATCTTATCATGAAACATAGAAATGATTTGCGATATCGCGATTTAAGAAGCGTTAGAACTCTATTGCTTCTATACGTAGACATCTGCAAACGCTACTTCCTAGCAAGGAAGTGTCGCACTTACATTCTTTTGAAAGGAATAGGAGGTATACATGACACTTCGCAATGAATATCATATCTTATCATGAAACGTAGATATGAGATGCGATATGACGATTTAAGAAGCATTAGAAAACTATTGCTTCGATACGTAGACATCAGCAAACGCTATTTCCTAGCAAGGAAGTGTCGCACTTACATTCATTTGAAGTGTATGCGAGGCATACATGAAAGTTCGCAATGAATATTATATATTATCATGAAGCATAGTAATGAGAAGCGATATCGCGTTTTGAGAAGCATTAGAATTCTATTGCAACGATACGTAGATATCTGTAAACACTATTTCCTAGAAAGGAAGTGTCGCATTTACATTCTTTTGTAATGAATACGAGGTAAGCATGACACTTCGCAATTAATATTATATCTTATCATGAAACATAGAGATGAGATGCAATATGGCAATTTATGAAGCATTAGATGTCTATTGCTTCGATACGTAGAGATCAGCAAACGCTATTACCTAGCAAGGAAGTGTCGCATTTACATTCATTTGAAGTGTATGCGAGGTATACATGACACTACGCAATGAATATTACATCTTATCATGAAACATAGAAATGAGATGCGATATCGCGATTTATGAAGCTTTAGAACTCTATTGCTTCTATACGTAGACATCTGCAAACGCTATTTCCTAGCAAGGAAGTGTCGCATTTACATTCATTTAAAGTGTATGCGAGGTATACATGACACTTCGCAATGAATATTATATATTATCACGAAACAAATATATGAGATGCGATATCGCGAATTAGAAAGCTTTAGAAATCTATTGGTTCGATACGTAGACATCTGCAAACGCTATTTCCTAGCAAGGAAGTGTGGCATTTACATTCTTTTGAAAGGAATACGACTTATACATAACACTCCACAATGTGTATTACATCTTATCATAAAACATAGAAATGAGATGCGATAACTCGTTATATGAAGCATTGGAACACTGTTGCTTCGATACGTAGACATCTGCAAAGCAAGGACGTGTCGCATTTACATTCTTTTGAAAGGAATACGAGCTATACATGACACTTCGCTATGAATATTGTATCTTATCATGAAACGTAGATATGAGATGCGATATGACGATTTAAGGAGCATTAGAAAACTATTACTTCGATACGTAGACATCTGCAAACGCAATTTCCTAGCAAGGAAGTATCGCATTTACATTCTTTAGAAGTGAATACGAGGTATACATAACACTGCACAGTGAATACTATATCTTATCATGAAACGTAGAAATGAGATGCGATATGGCGATTTAAGAAGCATTAGAACTCTATTGCTTCCATACGTAGACATCTGCAAACGCTATTTCCTAGCAAGGACGTGTCGCATTTACATTCTTTTGAAGTGAATACGAGGTATACATAACACTGCACAGTGAATATTATATCTTATCATGAAACATAGAAATGAGATGCGATATGGCGATTTAAGAGGCATTAGAACTCTATTGCTTCGTTACGTAGACATCTGCGAAGCATGGAAGTGTCGCATTTACATTCTTTTGTAATGAATACGAGGTATACATGACACTTCGCAATGAATATTATATCTTATCATGAAACGTAGATATGAGATGCGATATGACTATTTAAGAAGCATTAGAACTCTATTGCTTCGATACGTAGACATCTGGAAACGCTATTTCCTAGCAAGGAAGTGTTGCATTTACATTCCTTTGAGGTGAATACGAGGTATACATAACACTACGCAATGAATATTATATACTATCATGAAACATAGATATGAGATGCGATAACGCGTATTAGCAAGCTTTAGAAATCTATTGATTCTATACGTAGACATCTGCAAACGCTACTTCCTAGCAAGGAAGTGTCGCATTTACATTCTTCTGAAAGGAATAGGAGGTATACATGACACTTCGCAATGAATATTATATCTTATCATGAAACGTGGATATGAGATGCGGTATGACGATTTAAGAAGCATTAGAAAACTATTGCTTCGATACGTAGACTTCTGCAAGCGCTATTTCCTAGCAAGGAAGTTTCGCATTTACATTCCTTTGTAGTGAATACGAGGTACACATAACACTGCACAGTGAATATCATATCTTATCATGAAACATAGAAATGAGATGCGATATGGCGATTTAAGAAGCATTAGAACTCTATTGCTTCGATACGTAGACATCTGCGAAGCAAGGAAGTGTCGCATTTACATTCTTTTGAAAGGAATACGAGGTATACATGACACTTCGCGATGAATGTTATATATTATCCTGAAACATAGATATGATATGCGATATCGCGAATTAGCAAGCTTTAGAAATCTATTGCTTCTATACGTAGACATCTGCAAACGCTATTTCCTAGCAAGGAAGTGTCGCATTTACATTCATTTGAAGTGTATGCGAGGTATACATGGCACTTCGCAATGAATATTATATCTCATCACGAAACATAGAAATCAAAAGCGACATCTCGTTTTAAGAAGCATTAGAACTCTATTGCTACGATACGTAGACATCTGCAAACGCCATTTCCTAGCATGGAAGTGTCGCATTTACATTCTTTTGAAGTTAATACGAGGTATACATGACATTTCGCAACGAATATTATATCTTATCTCGAAACATAGAAGTGAGTTGCGATATCGCGATTTAAGAAGCACTGGAACTCGAATGCTACGATACGTAGACATCTGCAAACGTTATTTCCTAGGAAGGAAGTATCGCATTTACATTCTTTGAAGTTACTACGAGGTATACATGACACTTCGCAATGAATATTATATCTTATTATGAAACATAGAAATGAGATGCGATATCGCGTATTGAGAAGCATTAGAATTCGATTGCTACGATACGTAGATATCTGCAAACGCTACTTCCTAGCAAGGAAGTGTACCATTTACATTCATTTGAAGAGTATTTGAGGTTTACATAACACTTCGCTATGAATATTGTATCTTTTCATGAAACATTGAAGCGAGATGCGATATCGCGTTTTAAGATGCATTAGAGCTCCGCTGCTTCGATACATAGACAACGGCAAAAGCTATCTCCTAGCAAGGAATTGTTGCATTTATATTCTTTTGAAGTGAATACGAGGTATTCATAACACTGCACAATGAATATTATATCTCATCATGAAACATTGAAATGAGATGCGATATGGCGATTTAAGAAGCATTAGAATTCTATTGCTTCGATACGTAGACATCTGCAAACGCTATTTCCTAGCAAGGAAGTGTCGCATTTACATTCTTTTGTAGTGAATACGAGGTATACATAACACTGCACAGTGAATATTATATCTTATCATGAAACATAGAAATGAGATGCAATATGGCGATTTAAGAAGCATTAGAACTCTATTGCTTCGATACGCAGACATCTGCGAAGCAAGGAAGTGTCGCATTTACATTCTTTTGAAAGGAATACGAGGTATACATGACACTTCGCAATGAATATTATATCTTATCATGAAACGTAGATATGAGATGCGATATGACTATTTAAGAAGCATTAGAACTCTATTGCTTCGATACGTAGACATCTGCAAACGCTATTTCCTAGCAAGGAAGTGTCGCATTTACATTCTTTTAAGTGAATACGAGGTATTCATAACACTGCACAATGAATATTATATGTCATCATGAAACATTGAAATGAGATGCGATATAGCGATTTATGAAGCTTTAGAACTCTATTGCTTCGATACGTAGATATCTGCCAACACTATTTCCTAGCATGGAACTGTCGCATTCACATTCATTTGAAGTGTATGCGAGGTGTACATGACACTTCGCAATGAATATTATATATTATCATGAAACGTAGATATGAGATGCGATGTCGCGAATTAGCAAGCTTTAGAAATCTATTGCTTCGATACGTAGACATCTGCAAACGCTACTTCCTAGCAAGGAAGTGTCGCATTTCCATTCTTTTGAAAGGAATACGAGGTATACATGACACTTCGCAATGAATATTATATATTATCACGAAACATTGATATGAGATGCGATATCGCGAATTAGCAAGCTTTAGAAATCTACTGGTTCGATACGTAGACATCTGCAAACGCTATTTCCTAGCAAGGAAGTGTCGCATTTACATTCTTTTGAAGTTATTACGAGGTATTCATGACACTTCGCAATGAATATTATACCATATCATAAAACATAGAAAGGAGATGCGATATCGCTTTTCGAGAAGCATTAGAACTCTATTGCTACGATACGTAGACATCTGCAAACGCCATTTCCTAGCGTGGAAGTGTCGCATTTACATTCATTTTAAGTGTATGCGGGGTATACATAACACTGCACAATGAGTATTATATCCTACCATGAAACATAGAAATGAGATGCGATATCGCGATATAAGAAGCATTATAAATCTATTGCTTCCATACGTAGACATCTGCAAACGCAATGTCCTAGCAAGGAAGTGTCGCATTTACATTCATTTGAAGTGTATGCGAGGTATACATGACACTACGCAATGAATATTATATCTTATTATGAAACGTAGAAATGAGATGCGATATAGCGATTTAAGAAGCATTAGAAATCTATTGCTTCGATACGTAGACATCTGCAAACGCTATTTCCTAGCAAGGAAGTGTCGCATTTACATTCTTTTAAGTGAATACGAGGTATTCATAACACTGCACAATGAATATTATATCTCATCATGAAACATTGAAATGAGATGCGATATAGCGATTTATGAAGCTTTAGAACTCTATTGCTTCGATACGTAGATATCTGCCAACACTATTTCCTAGCATGGAACTGTCGCATTCACATTCTTTTGAAGTGAATACGAGGTGTACATAACACTGCAAAGTGAATATTATATCTTATCATGAAACATAGAAATGAGATGCGATATCGCGTATTGAGAAGCATTAGAACTCGATTGCTACGATACGTAGATATCTGCAAACGCTATCTCCTAGCAAGGAAGTGTACAATTTACATTCATTTGAAGTGTATGTGAGGTTTACATAACACATCGCTATGAATATTGTATCTTTTCATGAAACATTGAAGCGAGATGCGATATCGCGTTTTAAGATGCATTAGAGCACCGCTGCTTCGATACATAGACATTGGCAAAATCTTTATCCTAGCAAGGAATTGTCGCATTTATATTCTTTTGAAGTGAATATGAGGTATTCATAACACTGCACAATGAATATTATATCATATCATGAAACATAGAAATGAGATGCGATATCACATTTTGAGAAGCATAAGAACTCTGCTGCTACGATACGTAGACATCTGCAAACGCCATTTCCTAGCGTGGAAGTGTCGCATTTACATTCATTTTAAGTGTATGCGGGGTATACATAACACTGCACAATGAGTATTATATCTTACCATGAAACATAGAAATGAGATGCGATATCGCGATATAAGTAGCATTATAACTCTACTGCTTCGATACGTAGACATCTGCAAACTCTATTTCCTAGCAAGGAAGTGTCGCATTTACATTCCTTTGAGGTGAATACGAGGTATACATAACACTACGCAATGAATATTATATACTATCATGAAACATAGATATGAGATTCGATATCGCGAATTAGCAAGCTTTAGAAATCTATTGCTTCTATACGTAGACATCTGCAAACGCTACTTCCTAGGAAGGAAGTGTCGCATTTACATTCTTTTGAGGTGAATACGAGGTGTACATAACACTCCACAATGAATATTATATCTTATTATGAAACATAGAAATGAGATGCGATATAGCGGTTTAAGAAGCATTAGTAATCTATTGCTTCCATACGTAGACATCTGCAAACGCTATGTCCTAGCAAGGAAGTGTCGCATTTACATTCATTTGAAGTGTATGCGAGGTATACATGACACTACGCAATGAATATTATATCTTATTATGAAACATAGAAATGAGATGCGATATAGCGATTTAAGAAGCATTAGAAATCTATTGCTTCGATACGTAGACATCTGCAAACGCTATTTCCTAGCAAGGGAGTGTCGCATTTACATTCAGTTGAATGTGTATGCGAGGTATACATGACACTTCGCAGTGAATATTACATATTATCATGAAACATAGAAATGAGATGCGATATCGCGAATTAAGAAGCATTACAAATCTATTGCTTCGATACGTAGACATCTGCAAACGCTATTTCCTAGCAAGGAAGTGTCGCATTTACATTCTTTTGTAGTGAATACGAGGTATACATAACACTCCACAATGAATATTATATCTTATCATGAAACATAGAAATGAGATTTAATATGCAGATTTAAGAAGCACTAGAACTCTATTGCTTCGATACGTAGACGTCTGCAAACGCTATTTCGGAGCAAGGAAGTGTCGCATCTACATTCATTTGAAGTGTATGCGAGGTATACATGAAACTTCGCAGTGAATATTATATATTATCATGAAACATAGAAATGAGATGCGATATCGCGAATTAGCAAGCTTTAGAACTCTATTGCTTCGATACATAGACATCAGCAAACGCTGTTTCCTAGCAAGGAAGTGTCGCATTTACATTCTTTTGAAGTGAATACGAGGTATACATAACACTCCACAATGAATATTATATATTATCATGAAACATAGTAATAAGTAGCGATATCCCGTTTTGAGAAGCATTAGAATTCTATTGCTTCGATACGTAGACATCTGCAAACGCTGCTTCCTAGCAAGGAACTGTCGCATGTACATTCAATTAATGTGCATGCGAGGTATACATGACACTTCGTATTGAATATTATATATTATCGTGAAACATAGAAATGAGATGCGATATCGCGAATTTACAAGTTTAGAACTCTATTGCCTCGATACGTAGACATCTGCAAACGTTATTTCCTAGCAAGGAATTGCACCATTTACATACTTTTGAAGTGAATGCGAGGTATACATAACACTGCACAATGAATATTATATCTTATCATGAAACGTAGATATGAGATGCGATATGACGATTTAAGAAACATTAGAAAACTATTGCTTCGATACGTAGACATCTGCATCGCTATATCCTAGCAAGGAATTGTCGCATTTATATTCTTTTGAAGTGAATGCGAAGTATTCATAACAATGCACAATGAATATTATATCTCATCATGAAACATTGAAATGAGATGCGATATCGCGATTTATGAAGCTTTAGAACTCTACTGCTTCGATACGTAGATGTCTGCAAACACTATCTCCTAGCATGGAACTGTCGCATTTACATTCATTTTATGTATACACGAGACATACATAACACTGCACAATGAATATAATATCTTATCATGAAACATAGAAATGAGATGCAACATAGCGATTTAAGAAGCATTAGAATTCTATTGCTTCGATACGTAGACATCTGCTAATGCTGCGTCCTAGCAAGGAAGTGTGGCATTTACATTCTTTTGTAGTTAATACGAGGTATACATGACACTTCGCAATGAATATTATATCTTATCTCGAAACATATAAGTGAGATGCGATATCGCGATTTAAGAAGCACTAGAACTCTATTGCTACGATACGTAGACATCTGCAAACGCTATTTCCTAGCAGCGAATTGTCGCATTTACATTCTTTTGAAGTGAATACTAGGTATACATGACACTTCACAATGAATATTATACCCTATCACGAAACATAGCAATGAGATGCGATGTCTCATTTTGAGAAGCATAAGAACTCTGCTGCTACGATACGTAGACATCTGCAAACGCTATTTCCTAGCATGGAAGTGTCGCATTTGCATTCCTTGGATGTGTATGCGTGGTATAAGTGACACTTCGCAATGAATATTATATCATATCATGAAACACAGAAATGAGATGCGATATCGCATTTTGAGAAGCATTAGAACTCTATTACTTGGATACGTAGACATCTGCAAGCGCTATTTCTTAGCTAGGAAGTGTCGCATTTACATTCTTTTGAAGTGAATACGAGGCATACATAACAGTCCACAATGAATATGATATCTTATCATGAAACATAGAAGTGAGATGCGATATCACGTTTTAAGAAGTATTAGAACTCTATTGCTTGGATACGTAGTTATCTGCAAGCGCTATTTCCTAGCAAGGAAGTGTCGCATTTACATTCATTTGAAGTGTATGCGAGGTATACATGGCACTTCGCAATGAATATTATATATTATCACGAAACATAAGTATGAGATGCGATATCGCGAATTAGCAAGCTTTAGAAATCTATTGGTTCGATACGTAGACATCTGCAAACGCTATTTCCTAGCAGGGAAGTGTCACATTTACATTCTTTAGAGGTGAATACGAGGTATACATAACACTCCACAATGAATATTATATCTTATTATGAAACATAGAAATGAGATGCGATATAGCGATTTAAGAGGCATTAGAAATCTATTGCTTCGATACGTAGACATCTGCAAACGCTATTTCCTAGCAAGAAAGTTTCGCATTTACATTCATTTGAAGTGTATGCGAGGTATACATGACACTACGCAATGAATATTATATCTTATTATGAAACATAGGAATGTGGTGCGATATAGCGATTTAAGAAGCATTAGAAATCTATTGCTTCGATACGTAGACATCTGCAAATGCTATTTCCGAGCAAGGAAGTGTCGCATTTACATTCATTTGAAGTGTATGCGAGGTATACATGACACTACGCAATGAATATTGTATCTTATTATGAAACATAGAAATGAGATGCGATATCGCGAATTTAGAAGCATTAGATCCTTATTGCTTCGATACGTACATATCAGCAAATGCTACTTCCTAGCAAGGAAGTGTCGCATTTACATTCTTTGGAAAGGATTACGAGGTATACATGACACTTCGCTATGAATATTATATCTTATCATGAAACGTAGATATGAGATGCAATATGACGATTTAAGAAGCATTAGAAAACTATTGCTTCGATACGTAGACATCTGCTAACGCTATTTCCTAGCAAGGAAGTGTCGCATTTACATTCTTTTGATGTGAATACGAGGTATACATAACACTGCACAATGGATATTATATCTTATCATGAAACATAGAAATGATTTGCGATATCGCGATTTAAGAAGCGTTAGAACTCTATTGCTTCTATACGTAGACATCTGCAAACGCTACTTCCTAGCAAGGAAGTGTCGCACTTACATTCTTTTGAAAGGAATAGGAGGTATACATGACACTTCGCAATGAATATCATATCTTATCATGAAACGTAGATATGAGATGCGATATAACGATTTAAGAAGCATTAGAAAACTATTGCTTCGATACGTAGACATCAGCAAACGCTATTTCCTAGCAAGGAAGTGTCGCACTTACATTCATTTGAAGTGTATGCGAGGCATACATGAAAGTTCGCAATGAATATTATATATTATCATGAAGCATAGTAATGAGAAGCGATATCGCGTTTTGAGAAGCATTAGAATTCTATTGCAACGATACGTAGATATCTGTAAACACTATTTCCTAGAAAGGAAGTGTCGCATTTACATTCTTTTGTAATGAATACGAGGTAAGCATGACACTTCGCAATTAATATTATATCTTATCATGAAACATAGAGATGAGATGCAATATGGCAATTTATGAAGCATTAGATGTCTATTGCTTCGATACGTAGAGATCAGCAAACGCTATTACCTAGCAAGGAAGTGTCGCATTTACATTCATTTGAAGTGTATGCGAGGTATACATGACACTACGCAATGAATATTACATCTTATCATGAAACATAGAAATGAGATGCGATATCGCGATTTATGAAGCTTTAGAACTCTATTGCTTCTATACGTAGACATCTGCAAACGCTATTTCCTAGCAAGGAAGTGTCGCATTTACATTCATTTAAAGTGTATGCGAGGTATACATGACACTTCGCAATGAATATTATATATTATCACGAAACAAATATATGAGATGCGATATCGCGAATTAGAAAGCTTTAGAAATCTATTGGTTCGATACGTAGACATCTGCAAACGCTATTTCCTAGCAAGGAAGTGTGGCATTTACATTCTTTTGAAAGGAATACGACTTATACATAACACTCCACAATGTGTATTACATCTTATCATAAAACATAGAAATGAGATGCGATAACTCGTTATATGAAGCATTGGAACACTGTTGCTTCGATACGTAGACATCTGCAAAGCAAGGACGTGTCGCATTTACATTCTTTTGAAAGGAATACGAGCTATACATGACACTTCGCTATGAATATTGTATCTTATCATGAAACGTAGATATGAGATGCGATATGACGATTTAAGGAGCATTAGAAAACTATTACTTCGATACGTAGACATCTGCAAACGCAATTTCCTAGCAAGGAAGTATCGCATTTACATTCTTTAGAAGTGAATACGAGGTATACATAACACTGCACAGTGAATACTATATCTTATCATGAAACGTAGAAATGAGATGCGATATGGCGATTTAAGAAGCATTAGAACTCTATTGCTTCGATACGTAGACATCTGCAAACGCTATTTCCTAGCAAGGACGTGTCGCATTTACATTCTTTTGAAGTGAATACGAGGTATACATAACACTGCACAGTGAATATTATATCTTATCATGAAACATAGAAATGAGATGCGATATGGCGATTTAAGAGGCATTAGAACTCTATTGCTTCGTTACGTAGACATCTGCGAAGCATGGAAGTGTCGCATTTACATTCTTTTGTAATGAATACGAGGTATACATGACACTTCGCAATGAATATTATATCTTATCATGAAACGTAGATATGAGATGCGATATGACTATTTAAGAAGCATTAGAACTCTATTGCTTCGATACGTAGACATCTGGAAACGCTATTTCCTAGCAAGGAAGTGTTGCATTTACATTCCTTTGAGGTGAATACGAGGTATACATAACACTACGCAATGAATATTATATACTATCATGAAACATAGATATGAGATGCGATAACGCGTATTAGCAAGCTTTAGAAATCTATTGATTCTATACGTAGACATCTGCAAACGCTACTTCCTAGCAAGGAAGTGTCGCATTTACATTCTTCTGAAAGGAATAGGAGGTATACATGACACTTCGCAATGAATATTATATCTTATCATGAAACGTGGATATGAGATGCGGTATGACGATTTAAGAAGCATTAGAAAACTATTGCTTCGATACGTAGACTTCTGCAAGCGCTATTTCCTAGCAAGGAAGTTTCGCATTTACATTCCTTTGTAGTGAATACGAGGTATACATGGCACTTCGCAATGAATATTATATCTCATCACGAAACATAGAAATCAAAAGCGACATCTCGTTTTAAGAAGCATTAGAACTCTATTGCTACGATACGTAGACATCTGCAAACGCCATTTCCTAGCATGGAAGTGTCGCATTTACATTCTTTTGAAGTTAATACGAGGTATACATGACATTTCGCAACGAATATTATATCTTATCTCGAAACATAGAAGTGAGTTGCGATATCGCGATTTAAGAAGCACTGGAACTCGAATGCTACGATACGTAGACATCTGCAAACGTTATTTCCTAGGAAGGAAGTATCGCATTTACATTCTTTGAAGTTACTACGAGGTATACATGACACTTCGCAATGAATATTATATCTTATTATGAAACATAGAAATGAGATGCGATATCGCGTATTGAGAAGCATTAGAATTCGATTGCTACGATACGTAGATATCTGCAAACGCTACTTCCTAGCAAGGAAGTGTACCATTTACATTCATTTGAAGAGTATTTGAGGTTTACATAACACTTCGCTATGAATATTGTATCTTTTCATGAAACATTGAAGCGAGATGCGATATCGCGTTTTAAGATGCATTAGAGCTCCGCTGCTTCGATACATAGACAACGGCAAAAGCTATCTCCTAGCAAGGAATTGTTGCATTTATATTCTTTTGAAGTGAATACGAGGTATTCATAACACTGCACAATGAATATTATATCTCATCATGAAACATTGAAATGAGATGCGATATGGCGATTTAAGAAGCATTAGAATTCTATTGCTTCGATACGTAGACATCTGCAAACGCTATTTCCTAGCAAGGAAGTGTCGCATGTACATTCAATTAAAGTGTATGCGGGGTATACATAACACTGCACAATGAATATTATATCTTATCTCGAAACATAGAAATGAGATGCGATTTCGCGATATAAGAAGCATTATAACTCTATTGCTTCGATACGTAGACATCTGCAAATGCTATTTCCTAGCAAGAAAGTGTCGCATTTACATTCATTTGAAGTATAGACTAGATACACATAACATTGCTCAATGAACATTATATCTTATCATGAAACATAGAAATGAGATGCGATATGACTATTTAAGAAGCATTAGAACTCTGTTGCTTCGATACGTAGACATCTGCAAACGCTATTTCCTAGCAAGGAAGTGTCGCATTTACATTCTTTTGTTGTGAATACGAGGTATACATAACACTGCACAGTGAATATTATATCTTATCATGAAACATAGAAATGAGATGCGATATGGCGATTTAAGAGGCATTAGAACTCTATTGCTTCGTTACGTAGACATCTGCGAAGCATGGAAGTGTCGCATTTACATTCTTTTGTAATGAATACGAGGTATACATGACACTTCGCAATGAATATTATATCTTATCATGAAACGTAGATATGAGATGCGATATGACTATTTAAGAAGCATTAGAACTCTATTTTGCTTCGATACGTAGACATCTGGAAACGCTATTTCCTAGCAAGGAAGTGTTGCATTTACATTCCTTTGAGGTGAATACGAGGTATACATAACACTACGCAATGAATATTATATACTATCATGAAACATAGATATGAGATGCGATAACGCGTATTAGCAAGCTTTAGAAATCTATTGATTCTATACGTAGACATCTGCAAACGCTACTTCCTAGCAAGGAAGTGTCGCATTTACATTCTTCTGAAAGGAATAGGAGGTATACATGACACTTCGCAATGAATATTATATCTTATCATGAAACGTGGATATGAGATGCGGTATGACGATTTAAGAAGCATTAGAAAACTATTGCTTCGATACGTAGACTTCTGCAAGCGCTATTTCCTAGCAAGGAAGTTTCGCATTTACATTCTTTTGAAGTGAATACGAGGTATACATGACACTTCGCAATGAATATTATATCTTATCATGAAACATAGAAATGGGATGCGATATCCAGTTTTAAGAAGCATTAGAAATCTATTGCTTCGATACGTGGAGATCTGCAAACGCTATATCCTAGCAAGGAAGTGTCGCATTTACATTCATTTGAAGTGTGTGCAAGGTATAAGTGACACTTCGCAATGAATATTATATCTATCATGAAACATAGAAATGAGATGCGATACCGCGTTTTAAGGAGCATTAGAACTCTATTGTCTCGATACGTTGACATCTGCAAACGCTAATGCCTAGCTAGGAAGTGTCGCGTTTACACTCATTTGAAGTGAATACAAGGTATACATTACACTTGGCAATGAATATTATATCTTATCACGAAACATAGAAATGACATGCGATATCGCGTTTTAAGAAGCATTAGAACTCTATTGCTACGATAAGCAGATATCTGGAAGCGCTATTTCCTAGGAAGGAAGTTTCGGATTTACATTCTTTTGAAGTGAATGCGAGGTATACATGACACTTCGCAATGTATATTATGTCTTATCATGATACATGGAAATGAGATGCGATATCGCGTTCTATGAATCATTAGAAATCTATTGCTACGATACGTAGACACATGCAAACGCTATTTCCTAGCAAGGAAGTGTTGCATTAACATTCATTTGAAGTGTATGCGAGGTACACATGACACTTCGCAATGAATATTATATCTTATCAAGAAACATAGAAATGTGATGAGATATCGCGTTTTAGGGAGCATTAGAACTCTATTGCTACGATACGTAGACATCTGGAAACACTATTTCCTAGCAAGAAAGTGTCGCATTTACATTCTTTTGAAGTGATTACGAGGTATACATAACACTGCACGATGAATATTATATCTTATCATGAAACACAGAAATGAGTTGCGATATCGCCTTTTAAGAAGCATAAGAACTCTATTGCTACGATACGTACACATCTGCAAGCGATATGACCTAACATGGAAGTGTCGCATTTATATGCTTTTGAAGTGAATAGGAGGTATACGTGACACGTCGCAATGAATATTATATCTTATCGTGAAACATAGAGGTGAGATGTGTTATTGCCTTTTAAGAAGCATTAGAACTCTATTACTTGGATACGTAGACATCTGCAAGCGCTATTTCTTAGCTAGGAAGTGTCGCATTTACATTCTTTTGAAGTGAATACGAGGTATACATGACACTTCGCAATACATATAGTACCTTATCATGAAACATGGAAATGGGATGCGATATCGCGGTATAAGAAGCTTCAGAAATCTATTGCTTCGATACGTAGACATGTGGAAACGTAATTACCTAGAAAGGAAGTGTCGTATTTACATTCGTTTGAAGTGTAGACGAGGTGTACATAACACTTCGCAAAGAATATTATATCTTATCATGAAACACAGAAATGAGATGCGGTATCTCGTTTCAAGAAGCATTAGATCTCTATTGCTTCGATACGTAGACATCTGCCAACGCTACTTCCTTGCAGGGAATTATCGCATTTACATTCTTCTGATGTGAATACGTGGGTTACATAACACTGCACATTGAATATTATATCTTATCATGAAACACGGGAATGAGAAGCGATATCTCGTTTTGAGAAGCATTAGATCTTTAATGCCACGTTACGTAGACATCGGCAAACGCTATTTCCAAGCAAGGAAGTGTCGCATTGACATTAATTTAAGTATAGACGCGATATACATAACACTGCACAATGAATATTATATCTTAACATGAGACACAGAAATGAGATGCTATATCGCGTTTTGAGAAGCATTAGAATACTGTTGCTTCGATACGCAGATATCTGCAAACACTATTTCCTAGCAACGAACTGTCGCATTCGCATTCACTTGAAGTGTATGCGAAGTATACATGACACTTCGCAATGAATACTATATATTATCATGAAACATAGATACGAGATGCGGTATCGTGAATTAGCAAGCGTTAGTAATCTATTGCTTCGATACGTAGACATCTGCAAACGCTATTACCTGGCAAGGAAGTGTCGCGTTTACATCCGATTGAATTGAATACGAGGTATAAATAGCATTCCACAATGATTACTATATCTCATCATGAAACATAGTAATGAGATGTAATATGGCGATTTAAGGAGCATTAGAATACTAATGCTTCGATACGTAGGCATCTGCAAACGCTACTTCCTAAGAAGGAAGTGTCGCATTTACATTCTTTTGAAAGGAATACGAGGTATAGATAGCACTCCACAATGAATATTATATATTATCATGAAACATAGTAATGGGATGCGATATCGCGAATTAGCAAGATTTAGAACTCCATTGCTTCGATACGCAGACATCTGCAAACGCTATTTCAAAGCAAGGAAGTGTCGCATTTACATTCTTTTGAAGTGAATACGAGGTATACATAACACTCCACAATGAATATTATATGTTATCATGAAACATAGTAACGTGTAGCGATATAACGTTTTGACAAGCATTACAACTCTAATGCTACGATACGTAGACATCTGCAAACGCTATTTCCTGGCAAGGAAGTGTCGCGTTTACATTCTTTTGAAGTGAATACGAGGTATACATAACACTCCACAATGAATATTATATCTTGTCATGAAATATAGAAATGAGATGCAATATGGCGACCTAAGAAGCATTAGAACTCTATTGTTACGACACGTAGACATCTGCAACCGCTATTTCCTGGCAAGGAAGTGTCGCATTTACATTCTTTTGGAGTGAATACGAGGTATTCATAACACTGCACATTGAATATTATATCTTATCATGAAGCATAGGAATGAGATGCAATATGGCGATTTAAGAAGCATTAGAACTCTATTGCTTCGATACGTAGACATCTGCAAACGCTATTTCCAGGCAAGGAAGTGTCGCATTTTCATTCATTTCAAGTGTATGCAAGGTATATATGACACTACTCGATGAATATTATATACTATCATGAAACATAGAAATGAGAAACGCTGTCTCGTTTTGAGAAGCATTAGAGCACTAATGCTACGATACGTAGACATCTGCAAACGCTATTACCTAGCAAGGAAGTGTCGCATTTACATTCGTTTGAAGTGTATGCGAGGTATACATAACACTTCGCAATAAATGTTATATCTTATCATGAAACATAGAAGTGAGATGCGATATCGCGATTTAAGAAGCATTAGAAATCTATTGCTTCGATACGGAGACATCTGCAACCGCTATTTCCCAGCAAGGAAGTGTCGCATTTATATTCATTTGAAGTGTATGCGAGGTATACATGACACTTCGCAATGAATATTATATCTTATAATGAGACATAGAAATGTAAAGCTATATCGCGTTTTGAGAAGCATTAGAACACTGTTGCTACGATACGTGGACATCTGCAAACGCTTTTTCCTAGCAAGGAAGTGTCTCATTTAAATTCTTTTGAAGTGAATGCGAGGTATACATAACACTCCACAGTGAATGTTATATATTATCATGAAACACAGTAATGAGTAGCGATATCGCGTTTTGAGAAGCATTAGAACTCTAATGCTACGATACGCAGACATCTGCCAACGCTATTTCCTCGCAAGGAAGTGTCGCGTTTACGTTCTTTTGAAGTGAATACGAGGTATACATAACACTCCACAATGAATATTATATCTTGTCGTGAAATATAGAAATGAGATGCAATATGGCGGCCTAAGAAGCATTAGAACTCCACTGCTACGACACGTAGACATCTGCAAACGCTATTTCCTGGCAAGGAAGTGTCGCATTTACATTCATTTGAAGTGTATGCAAGGTATATATGACAGTACTCGATGAATATTATATACTAACATGAAACATAGAAATGAAAAACGCTGTCTCGTTTTGAGAAGCATTAGAGCACTAATGCTACGATACGTAGACATCTGCAAACGCTATTTCCTAGCAAGCAAGTGTCGCATTTACATTCGTTTGAAGTGTATGCGAGGTATACATAACACTGCACAGTGAATATTATATCTTAACATGAAACATAGAAATGAGATGCGATATGGCGATTTAAGAAGCATTAGATCTCTATTTCTTCGATACGTAGACATCTGCAAACGCTATTTCCAAGCAAGGAAGTGTCGCATTTACATTCTTTTGAAGTGAATACGAGGTGTACAAAACACTCCGCAGTGAATATTATATATTATCATGAAACATACAAATGAGATGCGATATCGCGTTTTGGGAAGCATTAGAAATCTATTGCTACGATACGTAGACATCTGCAGACGCTATTTCCTAGCTAGGAAGTGTCGCATTTACATTCACTTGAAGTACAGACGAGATATACATAACACTGCACAACGAATATTATATCTTATCATGAAACATAGTAATGAGATGCGATATGGCGATTTAAGAAGCTTTAGAACTCTGTTGCTTCGATACGTAGACATCTGCAAACGCTATTTCCTGGCAAGGAAGTGTCGTGTTTACATTCTTTTGAAGTGAATACGAGGTATACGTAACACTCCACAATGAATATTATATCTTATCATGAAACATAGAAATGAGATGCGATATCGCGATTTAAGAAGCTTTAGAACACTATTGCTTCGATACGTAGACATCTGCAAACGCTACTTCCTAGCAACGAAGTGTCGCATTTACATTCTTTTGAAAGGAACACGAGGTAGACATGACACATCGCAATGAATATTATATATTATCAGGAAACGTAGATATGAGATGCGATATGATGATCTACGAAGCATTAGAACTCTATTGCTTCGATACTTACACATCTGCAAACGCTACTTCCTGGCAAGGAAGTGTCGCATTTACATTCTTTTGAAAGGGATACGAGGTATAGATGACACTTCACAATGAATATTATTTCTTATCATGAAACAAAGAAATGGGATGCGATATGACGATTTAAGAAGCATTGGAATTCTACTGCTTCGATACGTAGACATCTGCAAACGCTATTTCCTGGCAAGGAAGTGCCGCGTTTACATTCTTTTGAAGTGAATACGAGGTATACATTGCACACCACAATGAATATTTTATCTTATCATGAAACATAGAGATGAGATGCAATAAGGCGATTTAAGGAGCATTAGAACTCTGTTGCTCTGATACTTAGACATCTGCAATCGCTACTTCCTAACAAGGAAGTGTCGCATTTACATTCTTTTGAAAGGAATACGAGGTATACACGACACTTCGCAATGAATAATATATTTTATCATGAAACATAGAATTGAGATGCGATATCGCGTCTTGAGAGGCATTAGAATCCTAATGCCACGATACGCAGATATCTGCAAACGCTATATCCTAGCAAGGGACTGTGGCATTCACATTCATTTGAAGTGTATGCGAGGTATACATGACACTTCCCAATGAATATTATATATTATCATGAAACATAGATATGCGATGCGATATCGCGAATTAGCAAGCTTTAGAAATTCATTGCTTCTATACGTAGACATCTGCAAACGCTACTTCCTAGCAAGGAAGTGTCGCACTTACATTCTTTTGAAAGGAATACGAGGTATACATGACACTTCGCAATGAATATTATATCTTATCATGAAATATAGAATTGATATGCGATATCTCGATTTAAGAAGCTTTAGAACTCTATTGCTTCGATACGCATATATCTGCAAACGCTATTTCCTAGCAAGGAACTGTGGCATTCACATTCATTTGAAGTGTGTGCGAGGTATACATGACACTTCGCAATGAATATTATATAATGTCATGAAACATAGAAATGAGATGCGATATCGCGATTTAAGAAGCATTAGTGCACTATTGCTTCGATACGTAGACATCTGCAAACGCTACTTCCTAGCAAGGAAGTGTCGCATTTACATTCATTTGAGGTATAGACGAGATGTACATAACACTGCACAATGAATATTATATCTTATCATGAAACATAGAAATGAGTTGCAATATCGCGATTTAAGAAGCATTAGAACTCTATTGCTTCGATACGTACACATCTGCAAACGCTACTTCCAATCAAGGAAGTGTCGCATTTACATTCTTTTGAAAGGAATACGAGGTATACATGACACTTCGCAATGAATATTATATCTTATCATGAAACATGGAAATGAGATGCGATATGACGATTTAAGAAGCATTAGAAAACTATTGCTTCGATACGTAGACATCTGCAAACGCTACTTCCTTGCAAGGAACTGTCGCATTCACATTCATTTGAAGTTTATGCGAGGTATACATGACACTTTGCAATGAATATTATATATTATCATGAAACATAGATATGAGATGCGATATCGCAAATCAGCAAGCTTTAGAAATCTATTGCTTCGATACGTAGACATCTGCAAACGCTATTTCCTAGCAAGGAAGAGTGGCATTTACATTAATTTTAAGTGTATGCGAGGTATACATGATACTTCGCAATGAATATTATATCTTATCATGAAACATATAAATGAGATGCAAAATGACGATTTAAGAAGCATTAGAATTCTATTGCTTCGATACGTAGACATCTGCAAACGCTATTTCCTAGCAAGGAAGTGTCGTATGCATATTCAATTAAAGTGTATGCGAGGTATACACGACACTTCGCAATGAATATTATATATTATCATGAAACACAGAAATGAGACGCGATATCGCGTCTTGAGATGCATTAGAAGCCTAATGCCACGATACGTAGATATCTGCAAACACTATTTCCTGGCAAGGAACTGTCGCATTCACATTAATTTGAAGTGTATGCGAGGTATATGTGACACTTCGCAATGAATGTTATATATTATCATGAAACATATATATGAGATGTGATATCGTGAATTAGCAAGCTTTAGAAACCTATTGCTTCGATACGTAGACATCTGCAAACGCTACTTCCTAGCAAGCAAGTGTCGCATTTACATTCTTTTGAAAGGAATACGAGGTATACATGACATTTCACAATGAATATTATATTTTATCATGAAACATAGAAATGATATGCAATATGGCGATTTAAGAAGCATTAGAAATCTATTGCTTCGATACGTAGACATCTGCAAACGCTATTTCCTGGCAAGGAAGTGTCGCGTTTACATTCTTTTGAAGTGAATACGAGGTATACATAACACTGCACAGTGAAAATTATATCGTATCATGAAACATAGAAATGAGATGCTATATGGCGATTTAAGAAGCATTAGAACTCTACTGCTTCGATACGTAGACATCTGCGAAGCCAGGAATTGTCGCATTTACATTCTTTTGAAAGGAATACGAGGTACACATGACACTTCGCAATGAATATTATTTCTTATCATGAAACGTAGGTATGAGATGCGATATGACGATTTAAGAAGCATTAGAAAACTATTGCTTCGATACGTAGACATCTGCAAACGCTATTTCCTAGCAAGGAACTGTGGCATTTACATTCTTTTGAAGTGTAGACGAAGTATACATAACACTTCGAAATGAATATTATATCTTATCATGGAGCATAGAAATGGGATGCTATATTGTGTTTTAAGCAGCGCTACGACTCTATTGCTTCTATACGTAGACATGTGGAAGCACTATTTCCTAGCAACAAAGTGTGGCATTTACATTCTTTTGATGTGTGGACTAGGTATACATGACACGTCGCAATGAAAATTACGTCATATCATGAAATATAGAAATGGGACTCGATATCGCGTTTTAAGAAGCATTAGAACTCCATTGCATCGATACGCAGACATCTGGAAACTCTATTACGTCGAAAGGAAGAGTGGGAGTTACATCCTTTAGATGTGCAGACGAGATATACAGAACGGGTTGCATTGAATATTACATCTTATTATGAGGCATAGAAATGAGATGCGATATCGCGTTTTATGTAGAATTAGAGCACTATTGCTTCGATATGTAGTGTGACGTGGTGACGTCACAAGGCTTGCTCCCCCCCCTCCCCTGCTTCAGTTAGACTAGCTCGCAGATCACCACCCATGCGAGGAGCGCGACACGGACACTCGCGATAGCTGTACTTGCGAGGAGCGTGAAATACGCGATGGTGGAACGTTCCCCCCCTTTTCTCTCTCCCCGTTCTACGGATTAAACTGGCGAGCTGATTGAAGAAGCGACCCAGGAGACACTCCTTCGGTGGATAAGAAGACCGCAGGTTCGCGGAAGGCCTGTGCGCCGAGGTAGCGTGACGGCCTCGACGGTGGAGGAGTCGGGAAGTGAGCAAGAAGAGACCCTAAAGCCCGAGGGATACGATCCAAGGCACTGCAACGATACGAGGGCTGCCATAGCCCATGGCGACGAGCAGGATGGACTCCGGGTGTGAGAAGAACCTCCACCCCTCCCCTGAGCCCATGAAGAGGAAAATGTAAGATGCGCAGCGGAACTGCAGGTGAGCCGTGGAAAGCGCGGCGCGCGACACGTGCCGCAGTTCAAATAATCCGGAGGACCCCCTCTAGACACACCAGAGGGGGCGATCAGGAAAGTTCGCCGAAATCCAGCGATCGATGCCCCAAACTATACCGAAGCATGAAGCCCTACACCACCAAGGAGCCCTAAGGAGGATCTAAGGGGATCCGAAGACCCCCTGCAAACCTATATAACGAGCTAGCCAGCATGAAGACTGCCTCTACTTCTTAGCGACTTCTTAGCGACTACTTAGCGACGACTTGTCGAAGACTTAGCGAAGACTTAGCGAGGAACCTAGCAAGCGATTGTACGGAGCGATTTGGAGGAGAGAGAGAATGAGAAAGGGAGAGAAGGACAGAGCGAGATCCAGAATTGTTGGAAACGAGAGCGTGAGTCCTTATACGCTAAAGCATCCCATTGTTTCCTGCCGCATTTCTGATATCGCGTATTGTATTTTGTATCGTATAACGGGTGGTGATCCCCGATCATTCGCGAAGTGTCGTATAACACTTAGTAATCCCGCATCGAAACAATATAGAAAGAAGCCGCGAGTTCAGTATCCCGCGATCCTAATTTGCGCACTCGGCTGGAAGTAGTCGAGCGAAGGAGTATTTCGAAATTTCGAGGGTTATCTTCCACCGGGTTTCCCCGGGTTGCGTGGTCTACTAGTTTTGCTACTTCTTGAGTAGCTGGCGCCCAAAGAGTCCCAGCCTCGCAGCTTCGAAATACTCGCTGGATAGGAAATTCTTTGTTCTGTACTTGGCGTTGTCAAATCCGCGGACGGTTGCATCGCGCGGATATTTTGTACCCCGGATTAAACTCCTGTATAACCCTTTATTATTAGTTCCATATATCCCCTTTCTTGCGGATTGTATCGGGAAAACCCGTAACAGTAGACATCGTAGGACGCTATTCCGCTCCAAAGATGTGCAGGATTTACATTCTTTTGAAGTGTTGACGAGATATACAATACGCCTTGGATTAAGATATAATATGGATAAGATAGAATATGGACTAAGATATAATATTCATTGCGAAGTGTCATGTATACCTCGTAATCACCTAAAAAGAATGTAAATGCGACACTTCCTTGCTAGGAAATAGTGTTTGCAGATATCTATGTATCGTAGCAATAGAGTACTCATGCTTCTTATATCGCGATAACGCATCACATTCCTATGTATCGTGACAAGGTATAATATTCATCGTGGAGTGTTATGTATACCTCGTATTCACTTCAAGAGCGTGTAAATGCGACACTTCCTTGCTATTAAATAGCGTTTGCATATGTCTACGTATCGTAGCAATAGGGTTCTAATGCTTTTTAAATCGCGATATCGCATCCCATTTCTATGTTTCATGATAAGATATTATATTCATTGAAAAGTCTCATGCATACCTCGCATTAACTTCAAAACAATGTAAATGGGACACTTCCTTGCTAGGAAATAGCGTTTGCAGATGTCTACGTATCGTAGCAATAGAGTTCTAATGCTTCTTAAAACGGGATATTGCATCTCATTTCTATGTTTCATGATAAGGTATAATATTCATTGTGGAGTGTTATGTATACCTCGTATTCACTTTAAAACAATGTAAGTTCGACACTTCCTTGCTATTAAATAGCGTTTGCAGATGTCTACGTATCGCAGCAATAGATTTCTAATACTTCGTGAAACGCGATATCGCATCTCATTTCTATGTTATTACGATAAGATATAATATTCATTGCGAAGTGTTATGTATACTTTGTATTCACCTCAAAAGAATGTATATGCGACACTTCCTTGCTAGGAAATAGCGTTTGCAGATGTCTACATATCGAAGCAATAGAGTTCAAATGCTTCTCAAAACGCGATATCGCATCTCATTTCTATGTTTCATGATAAGATATAATGTTCATTGCGAAGTGTCATGTATACCTCGTATTCACCTCAAAAGAATGTAAATGCGACACTTCCTTGCAAGGAAATAGCGTTTACA